>NC_091167.1:7112938-7297938 GCF_040958095.1 Procambarus clarkii | reverse complement strand
ACTTCTTGATGTGTAGTGCCTCGCAAACGTCAAGCCGCCTGCTATCGCTGTATCTATCGATGATTTCTGTGTTGTTTACTAGGATTTCTCTGGCGATGGTTTGGTTGTGGGAAGAGATTATATGTTCCTTAATGGAGCCCTGTTGCTTATGCATCGTTAAACGCCTAGAAAGAGACCTTGTTGTCTTGCCTATATACTGGGTTTTTTGGAGCTTACAGTCCCCAAGAGGGCATTTGAAGGCATAGACGACGTTGGTCTCTTTTAAAGCGTTCTGCTTTGTGTCTGGAGAGTTTCTCATGAGTAGGCTGGCCGTTTTTCTGGTTTTATAGTAAATCGTTCTTCGAACTCTGTAGGGTAAGTTCTTCGAACTCTGTAGGGTAAGGCAGGTCCTAGTCAATAACGGCTTCTCCAATGGTTTCGTCGAAGACATCATAAGAAGGAAAGTGAAAAGCCATGCAACCTCTGAAGAGACAACTAACACAACAGGTATACCCCCTATTAGACTATTTTACAGGAACTTCTTTTCCACAGCTCATAAAACGGAGGAAAGGGTCCTGAAAGATATTGTTAATAGAAACGTTATCCCTACAGACAAAAATCAGAGGATACAACTGACGATTTACTATAAAACCAGAAAAACGGCCAGCCTACTCATGAGAAACTCTCCAGACACAAAACAGAACGCTTTAAAAGAGACTAACGTCGTCTATGCCTTCAAATGCCCACTTGGGGACTGTAAGCTCCAAAAAACCCAGTATATAGGCAAGACAACAACATCTCTTTCTAGGCGTTTAACGATGCATAAGCAACAGGGCTCCATTAAGGAACATATAATCTCTTCCCACAACCAAACCATCGCCAGAGAAATCCTAGTAAACAACATAGAAATCATCGATAGATACAGCGATAGCAGGCGGCTTGACGTTTGCGAGGCACTACACATCAAGAAGTCAACACCAGCAATCAACAGCCAATTATTGCACAACTATATTCTACCCACCTCAAGACTCCGCTCCAATATAGAAGCATCAAGAAATATGGACCAATAGGCTTTCTACAAACACTTCTATTCAATATCCATTGTTTCGTGTTCTGTCTTGTGTTGATGAAATTAATACCCTATTAATACTCTTGTTCTGTCTTGTGTTGATGAAATTAATACCCTATTAATACCACATTTTGTTCTGTCTTGTGTTAATGCCACATCACCCCTTCCACCTCACTCAAATGTAGATATAAAATCGGAGATACGTAAGTTCTATTCAGTTGTGTATTTGTGAACTAAAGTCTTTGAAAATGTAATAAGTTTTACGAAACGCGCCCGTGTCGCGTCAGACTAGAAATAAAAATGAATTTTGGAGAATTGATTTTTGATTTACCTCCAACAGTGAAGCGTAATGTACGAAAGATTGAGAAAATTCGTGTTAGAATTATTAATCTTACTTTTTCGGTCATATTTAATAATATATGTCTACAGGAAAGACTGCTACCAAAATATACTAATATATATATATATATATATATATATATATATATATATATATATATATATATATATATATATATATATATATATATATATATATATATATATATATATATATATATATATATATATATATATATATATATATATATATATATATATATATATATATATATATATATATATGTCGTACCTAGTAGCCAGAACGCACTTCTCGGCCTACTATGCAAGGCCCGATTTGCCTAATAAGCCAAGTTTTCATGAATTAATTGTTTATCGACTACCTAACCTACCTAACCTAACCTAACCTAACTTTTTCGGCTACATAACCTAACCTAGCCTATAAAGATAGGTTAGGTTAGGTTAGGTAGGGTTGGTTAGGTTCGGTCATATATCTATGTTAATTTTAACTCCAATAAAAAAAAATGACGTCATACATAATGAAATGGGTAGCTTTATCATTTCATAAGAAAAAAATTAGAGAAAATATATTTTTTCAGTAAAACTTGGCTTATTAGGCAAATCGGGCCTTGCATAGTAGGCTGAGAATTGCGTTCTGGCTACTAGGTACGACATATATATATATATATATATATATATATATATATATATATATATATATATATATATATATATATATATATATATATATATATATATATATATATACATATGTATATATATATATATATATATATATATATATATATATATATATATATATATATATATATATATATATATATATATATATATATATATATATATATATATGTACATATGCATATTGTCCTGGGGACCATTCAAGCTTGTTCGCATATATATATACATATATATATATATATATATATATATATATATATATATATATATATATATATATATATATATATATATATATATATATATATATATATATATATATATATATATATATATATATAACTGAAAACTCACACCCCAGAAGTGACTCGAACCCATACTCCCAGAAGCAACGCAACTGGTATGTACAAGACGCCTTAATCCACTTGACCATCATGACCGGACAAAATGAGGTGATAGCCGAGGCTATTTGAACCACCCCACCGCCGGCACTCGGATAGTAATCTTGGGCATAGCATTTTACCAAATCACCTCTACCATCACCTTTACCAAATGCTATGCCCAAGATTACTATCCGAGTGCCTGCGGTGGGGTGGTTCAAATAGCCTCGGCTATCACCTCATTTTGTCCGGTCGTGATGGTCAAGTGGATTAAGGCGTCTTGTACATACCAGTTGCGTTGCTTCTGGGAGTATGGGTTCGAGTCACTTCTGGGGTGTGAGTTTTCAGTTGCATATTGTCCTGGGGACCATTCAGGCTTGTTCGCATATATATATATATATATATATATATATATATATATATATATATATATATATATATATATATGTATATATATATATATATATATATATATATATATTGTGACGGAGTTCCCCCCCTTATAATTCTCCCACGCCTGCAGTAAGAGTCATGTCTACTTTTCCCAAGCGTTCTCTACGTTGCAGGCTACAATTTGATATATGGGAGAGAGTGAAGTGTTCTCGGAGAGCCGAGAAATTTGTGAAATAGTAATATTTTGGCCTGTGGTTTAGGCCCTTTAGGGAGCCAAGATGGCGCTTACCTCTCTGATCTCCCGCCAAAACCGTGTGACGTCAGTGGCACCGGATTGGTCACCGACAGCAGTGTGGCACCGGGAGCCAATGAAAACCTCCCGTAGCGAAAGTGACGTCACGAAGGAAGGGGGTCCGGCCAGCGCGCCGGGCTGGCGCCATCAGTCAGACACGACACGTCATAGAGGTCGGACGTGCGACGAGTGGTCCTGTCTGTCGGACAGCTGTTTCCCACTACCGTGGATTTACGCGTCACCTGAAGTCCGCCAGTACTCTGAGAAGTCTTCCCTAGTTCATGTGTTGAACCAGAAGAGGGAATTGACGGTTATTTGAGCAACAAGTGCTCCAGTCAGGTACTGTGCCAGTAGCAGTGAAGCCGTGCAGTGACGTATATTGACGTCTGTGGCAATTCACCAGTTTGTGACAGCGTAGTGGCTGACAGAGCCACTGGGTAGCTGAGGAAGAGAGGCTATTTGGGGAAACCGGACGACTGTAGCTGAGACGTAGGCGACAGCCGTTGCTGGGAGAAGACGACGGCCAGGAGACCGACTCCAACCTTCAAGAAGTCTAGGAGGAGGACGGACCTGCAGTGAGGAGGCACGGAGACGACGCGCTAAACGGTGGGACGACGAGAGGCTCTGGTAGGACACGACGACGTGTAGTGTGGGGGCGTTCCCGACACGAGGACCAGGAGCTACATCTCGACTCTCATCGGAGGATAGGGTGAAGTAGGTGGTTCTAGTTCCCTCCCCATTCCCCTTTAGTTAGCTATATTATTTGGCTATATTATCTAGCCTGAAGATTTTATATGTCGTGAGCAAGTCTCACCTATGTCACGGTAAAGCACCAGGGTGCTAGACAGTACTATCAAGAGTACTTGTAATATTCATGTTGATTATTGGTGTGTACAGACACCAGGGACCAGTGATAAATTTACTGTGTTGTGTATATCTTTCTATAGATTTTGATATGAACATATAGTGGTAAATTATATATAAGATTATGCCAGTATTTGGAGGTTAGGCTATGTGCCCAGAAACTATTTATTTTCCATGTATTGATGATTGATTTATATACCATATATGTGTCTATGTTCATTCAGTGAATAATCATTTGTGAGTACAGTGAATCATTGCGTTATCGCCACGAGAGAAAGTACTGAAAACTCCCGTGTTAATATTTCATTATATATTGTTGGATAAATAACAGTGTAAGACCATTACAGTGAATCATTATAGCATTGATTGTAGAAAAGACTGTTTGAGCCTGAGTACAGTGTAACTGAGTAATACGGTTTATTTGTGCCAATATCGAGTGTGCGAGTTTCTAGTAATATTGGAAATTTTAAAGAAACAGCGCGCGTGAATCTAGAAAACAAGCCAAGTTCGCGCGGAGAGGCCATTGCAATCAGCTGTTCTTGACACTTGATGAGGAGGGGAGAGTGTTGCCCTCTAGTGATCGCATAATATCCGTGGGAATTACCGGCCGAGTCAGGATCAGTTGATTTATCGATTATTGTGTGGCCTTGTGACATCTTTCATACATTTTAAGTAAAATACAAAACTATCTTAGTGTTTTTATCATCCCCTCCATTGATCTTGTGGCTATATTATACTGGTAAACATAGAGTGATAACAACAAGTACCTGCCTGATTCCTGATCTTTGAGTGTGACCTTGCCTAGGCTACCACTGAATACACCAGTCCACTGAGGGTGTTACTGGCCACCTTAAACACCAGTTGGCGATCTTGTGGATAACCGTAGAGCCCTATTGTTGGGGAGGGCACACGACAGTCGATGTGCACGAGTCGTGTTCTCACTCTTTCTTAATAAGAGGCCGTTAAGATTGACTGGGAGACTCTCCTGGCGTGCAGTGGCGCCGTGAGGATCGAGGGAAGACCCGCAGGGCTACGGTGAGTTACCTTGAGTATAACTATTGCTTACCCCAGAGTAAGGGTAGAGAATAATAGAGAAGAGGAGGAAACCCCAACAATATATATATATATATATATATATATATATATATATATATATATATATATATATATATATATATATATATATATATATATATATATATTCATTTTCACCATCCATGCAGCATCCTCATCTTCACCCTCCCCGCAGCTTCCTCATCTTCACCATCCCCGCAGCATTCTCATCTTCACCATTCCCACAGCTTCCTCATGTTCATCATCCCCCGCAGCATCCTTATCTTCACTATCACATGTAGCATCCTCATTTTCACCATCTCCACAGCATCCTCATCCTCACCATCCCAGCAGAATCCTCATCTTCATCATCCCCGTAGCGTCCTCATCTTCTTTATCCTTGTAGCATCCTCATCTTCGCCATCTCCCGCAGCATCCTCATCTTCAGCATCACCTGTAGCATCCTCTTCTTCACCATCCCCGCACCATCGTCGTCACGATCCCTGCAGTATTCCTATCTGGACCATCCAGCAGCATCCTCATGTTCACCATCCCCACAGCATCCTCTTCTTCACTATCACCTGTTTCATCCTTATCGTCACCATCCTAGGTGATGGTGAAGATAAGGATGCTACAAGTTTATGGTGAAGATAAGGATGCTACATGTAATAGTGAAGATAAGGATGTTATAAGTGATGGTGAAGAAGAGGATGCTAAAGGTATAAAGGTATAAGGATGGCGATATCACCATCCTAGATGGTCATATCGACTAGATTTATTCCTCCAAGGAGTGCCAGACCAACCGGGCTGTGGTGGGTATGTGGGCCTGCGGGCCGCTCCAAGCAACAGCCTGGTGGACCAAACTCTCACAAGTCGAGCCGGGCTTGGGGAGTAGAAGAACTCCCAGAACCCCATCAACCAGGTATCAATCAGGTATCATCCACTGCAGCATCTTCATCTTCACCATCTCCTGTAGCATTCGAATCTTCACCATCACCTGTATCATCCATAACGTTAGAATCCCCTTCAGCATCCTCATTTTCACCCTCTCCTTTAGCATCCTCTTCTTCACCATCACTTATAACATCCTTATCTTCACTATTACATGTAGCATCCTTATCTTCACCATAAACTTGTAGCATCCTTATCTTCACCATCACCTGTTTCATCCTTATCATCACAATCCTCTACAGCATCCTCATCTTCACCATCACCTGTAGGATCCTTATCTTCACTATCTCTTGGAGCATCTTCACCATCATTTGTAGCATCCTCATATTCACTATCCCCTCAGCCTCCTGATCTTAACCATTACCTGTAGCACCATTATCTTCACCATCCCTGCAGCATCCTCATCTATACCATCCAAGCAGCATCTTCATCTTCACCATCATCTGTAGCATCCTCATCTTCACCATCCCTGTAGCATCCTCATCTTCACCATCACCTGTTGCATCCTTATCTTCACCATTACCGAAGCATCGTCATCTTCTCCATCATCTGCAGCATTCTCATCATCACCAACACATGTAGCATCGTCACCTTCACCATTCCCTGCGTCATCGTCATCTTCACCATCTTCGCAGCATCATTTTCACCATCTTCGTAGCATCATAATATTCACTATCCCCACATTATCCTCATCTTCACCATCTCTGCAGCAACCTCATCTTCACTATCCCCGCAGCATCATAATCTTACTATCACCATAGCAACCCCACCACCCTCCTCTGCATAGAAAACCCACTGTTACGGCCCTATCGGGTGGCAACGGGGTTCTTTCTCTGATGTTAATAGAGTTTGGGTATCCGGCCCCAAGTTAGTAGCGGCTTTAAAGGGGTGTGTTCCGTAACGCAAGTAAATTAAAGGGGAAGGGAGACAAAGGCACTAAACTTAAATATATAATTACACCACCACCATAAATAAATATATAAACAGTCACACTGGGGGGGGGGTATAAACACTATAATATACAGAATGGTCTTCCTCTGAAGACGCAGGAATGTTCCACGGTGCTCAAGAGAAGTAGCCCTGGTCCTCTTCTTGTGGCCTCACGTTGAATCCTTCGATTCTCTCGAGACTACCCTGGCCACAGGCCAGCCAAATCACAATTCCACTGGGTGCACCGTCGTGGAGGCCTTCAACTACAAATCCAGCCTGTAGCTGGCAGGTTCCAATTGGTTCCGCTGGTTAGGCCACTCCACGACCTATACTAGGGTTGCTAGCTCTAGGCAGGAGCCTCTTGTGATTTCACAGATCACTCTCCTCACCCTAACACCCCAGTGGCTAGTCTTCTCCACCAGTCAGCCCCGGGTACGACAATTCCTCAACTGCTACGTCACAGTCAGGATAACAAAACAGTGTTCATCCGGGGGGTGACTCACAGCTTCTGCAGCAAACACGTGGAGGTACCTAGGCTGCTTTGGGTAGACTGCCCCACCATCCGATTCAGCAGTCCCAGGTCGACTCTGTAAACAGAAACGTCATCAGTACTAGTTACACTCTAGGGCACCTCACTCACAGGCTTAGACACAAACGCCCACCTATCTACTCCATAGATGGCGTTGCTGTCTAAGCGTCACCTCACCAGAGGTTAGCAGCGGCTACGTTACAAGCTGATCAAGACGGGAAACCAGCCACCGTGGCCGGTAAATCTCGTCCTCACTAGATGGCGTCATCCATTTGGAGGGGGTTTCAGGAGCTGACCCACAGATGGCGCGGTCGTCACTACTCCGTGCTCGGACGCTGGACTCGGGTCCGTAACACCTCCCCACCAAAAGAATTTGGTTTGGGTTTCTAAAAGAAAAAAAACAAACCAAATTAGTACGTGGGTACAACTCCAAATGGACTCACGTACACTATAAACTGGAGTGGTGAGGCTGTCTTGTCCACAGAACAGTCCCAAGGAGAAACCCTGGCACAAAGGGAACTTGCAGATGGAAGGCAATGACCTGCCTGATGTAATTTTCCACACCTCCACTACGACGTCAAGCAGGGACATAATCTCACGTGTCCCGAGCAAGGATTGGTATAGACTCGCTCTGGGGTGACTCGACACTTCCCCTGTGTCGTGGCACCGATGATGGCTGGTCACAGACGGCATTTCTGGTACTGGTCTGGTAGTCCTTCAGGGAGACGGGAACCTGGAATACAGGGGTTGGATTATTTAGAGTGACAGCGATCGTTAAATCAGTACTGACAGCATATGCCTCTACTAGGTCCACACCTAGTCCCAACAGGGCTGTTCATACATCGAAGATGGTGTCCGCTCTACCACCGTCAGGTCGACCAACGTTCCGCATAACGCCACCTCCAGGCTCAGCAATCATGCGGGGGGTGTCAACCTGTCGGAAACAGTCACTCATCATATCACATCTCGTACCTCCTGTATCTACCATCACCTTCCAGGTCCCTTCTTTGACTGCAACACTTACAGTGCAAGTCTCCAATCCCTGGGATTTCTTCGCGATGTTCATGGGAGCCATCATCTGTCGGGTCGTCCACTGGTCCTTACTGAGAACACACACGAGAACAAAACAAAATACTGCTAAGAAACATATGGCCAACCGAGGGATAAGCTTCCTGAGCCTGTAATGTCCATAGCCGGCTACATCCCTTAGCCTGGTTTGGACCGAAGAGGGCACTATAACCTTCGCACATACCTCACATACCTCCGACGTCTGGGTAATCTCTGGCCGGTTCAATGAACGCTGTACCTTGCCATACCGCAAGTACTCATCCGCCTTCGCTCCAGACTCTTTGGTATCCGTGGGTGCTCGTACACGAGGACTCTCTTCTTGCTCAGTTGCTTCTGCCTCCTTAACCTCATGTTCCTCGTCGGGAGAAGAATCAAGAGACTCTGCTAGGATGTTGTCAATCTGTAGGTGAGAGAAAGGATTAAACATATTTAATTCCTGGTCTGTCTGTACCTGGATATTACCACTGCCCGCTGTTACCTCAGACCTTGCTGTTCCGGCTGACTCGTCCACAATCTTGGGATGATTGGTGCTCCAATCTGTCACCAAGTCGTTGGCTAGTATCACGTCAATCCCAGCTATAGGGAGGGTATCGACTACTGCCAACGCACATGTGCCGCTGAAGTAAGGCAAGTCGAGATGTACCGGCACTAAGGGGGCGACGTACTGCGTCCTAGGAAACCAAACTAGGACAACCTTTTGTCTCCCATCCACACTCACTCCCTCGGGTAACGAGTTTTTCACGATCAGGGACTGGGCTGCTCCACTATCTCTGAGCACTACAACTGAACTACCAGTATGATCACTCGTTACATACCCGCTTGAAGTGTGAGGGGAAAACAATCTTGGTTCTTCCTGCGTAGTCGTAGACTGGCTTCCTGCTGGTAGTGTCACACAGCTCATCAACATCACCTCCCTACGTGCGCTGCTACCTCTTCTGCCTCGGCACATAACAGCTACATGCCCTTTCTGCCCACAAGTCCAGCACACCATATTCCTCCTCGGACTCCGGTGTTTCGGACTGCTAGGACTGGTCCTTCGAGGGCTACTTGGGGGCGTCTTCTTAGCGCTTTGTGGGACGGGGTTCTCCTCTTCGTCATGACAAGGTTTGTCAAACCGGGGTGGGTAATTCCTCGGGACATACTTAGCAGAAGGCCTATGTGTTAGGATGTACTCTTCAGCCATGGTGGCTGCCGCACGTAAGGTCTCTACCTGCTGTACCTCTAAGTACGTCTTCAGGTCTCCAGACAGACAGTCTTTGAAGTCCTCTAACAGTATGAGCTGCTCGAGGTCTTCTTTGGTCTCCATCTTCCGAGAGGCACACCACTCCTGGAAAAGCCGCTCCTTGATCGTGGCGAATTCGGTGAAAGTGTGCTCTGAGGTCTTTTTCAGGTTCCTGAACTTCTGCCTGTAAGCCTCAGGTACCAATTGGTACGCCATAAGCACGACCTTCTTCACCTTGTCGTAATCGCCAGAGTCATCAAGGGACAACGTGGAGTAGGCGATTTGGGCCTTCCCAGTCAAGATGAACTGTATCATGATGGCCCAATTCTCCTTTGGCCACTCCAAAGAGGCTGCGACTTTCTCGAAGGCCGCGAAGAACTTCGAAACTTCCTTCTTGTTGAACTTCGGGACCATTTTGATGTTCCTCACCGGATCGAAAATACTTGTGTCCGTTGTTTGCCTCCGACCACCTAATTGCAATACTTCTAGCTCATGTTGTCTCTCTCTTTCCTCTCTGTCTCGTCGTTCTTGCCTATCACATTCTTCTCTCTCTCATTTCTCTTCTCTTTCTCGTTCTTTTTCTCGCTCTTCTCTTTCTGTTTCTCGTTCTTCTCTTTCTCTTTCTCGTTCTTCTCTTTCTCTTTCTCGTTCTAATTCTAAACGCCTCATCTCTAATTCTTTATCTTGTTTCTCTCTTTCCATTTCTAATTTCTTCCATTCTATCTCGCGATTTATTTCCAAGGCACGCATCTTTACTGTAAGTAAACTTATATTTAGCTCACCTGCATCGCTGTCAATGTCACTGCCTTTATCTTCCTTTTCAGTGGAAGCTACTTCTTCACTTTCTTTTGTACCTTGTGCCTCACTTTCCTGTTTCTCCTCGGCCTTCAAATGCCGGTGAACCTTGGACAAGATCTCCACACGGGAATCACTGGCACGTATCTTGATCTCCAGGTAGGCACTCACTAACACTAGTTCCTGTTTCCCCAGATATTTTAATCTGGCAAGACGATCCTCCCTGTTCAGAAAAGCCTGAACATCGTCCAGATCGTCGATGGTCGCTTTTTCTGCCATTGTCACTGAGAAGGAGCACTAGCACTTAACACACAGCTTCACTTTAGCACTTAACGCACCGAGCACTGTTCTACGTCAATATTGCACTTTATCGCACCTAACACCGCACTTGCCAATATTGCACGTAATTACACCGGGCACCGCACTGCGCAATATTGCACTTAATCACAGCGAGCACCGCACTCTACAATATTGCACTGAATCACTCCGGGCACCACACAGGACGTATAACGTCCTAATAGTCACAAACAGGGGGAACTATTTACAGGGATTGCGCCACTTCACCACCCCTGTCAAACATACTTGACAAGGGGTCGGATCCCGCTGGGGATGCCAATTATGTTACGGCCCTATTGGGTCGCAACGGGGATCTTTCTCTGATGTTAATAGAGTTTGGGTATCCGGCCTCAAGTTAGTAGTGGCTTTCAAGGGGTGTGTTCCATAACGCAAGTAAATTAAAGGGGAAGGGAGACAAAGGCACTAAACTTAAATATATAATTACAATTAGTATAAATATAATTAGTATAAACACTATAATATACAGAATGGTCTTCCTCTGAAGACGCAGGAATGTTCCACGGTGCTCGAGAGGAGTAGCCCTGGTCCTCTTCTTGTGGCCTCACATTGAATCCTTCGATTCTCTCGAGTCTATCCTGGCCACAGGCCAGCCAAATCACAGTTCCACTGGGTGCACCGTCGTGGAGGCCTTCAACCACAAATCCAGCCTGTAGCTGGCAGGTTCCAATTGGTACCGCTGGTTATGCCACTCCACGACCGATACTAGGGTTGCGAGCCCTAGGCAGGAGCCTCGTGTGATTTCACAGATCACTCTCCTCACCACAACACCCCAGTGGCTAGTCTTCTCCACCAGTCAGCCCCGGGTACGACAATTCCTCAACTGCCACGTCACAGGCAGGCTAACACAACAGTGTTCATCCGAGGGGTGACTCACAGCTTCTGCAGCAAACACGTGGAGGTACCTAGGCTGCCTTGGGAAGACTGCCCCACCGTCCGATTCAGCAGTCCCAGGTCGACTCTGTAATCAGACACGTCATGAGAACTAGTTACACTCTAGGGCACCTCACTCACAGGCTAGGACACAAACGCCCACCTATCTACTCCATAAATGGCGTTGCTGTCTAAGCATCACCTCACCAGAGGTCAGCAAACGGCTACGTTACTTGCTGATCAAGACGGGAAACCAGCCCCCGTGGCCGGTAAATCTCGTCCTCACTAGATGGCATCGTTCATTTGGAGGGGGTTTCGGGAGCTGACCCACAGATGGCGCGGTCATCACTGCTCAGTGCTCGGACGCTGGACTCGGGTCCGTAACCCCCACCTACCCCAAAACCTCCCTGCCCCCACTCAAATACTCAACCAAATCTCCCTCACCCCACACCCAATCCCCACCCTTCTACCCCTCCCCTCCTCCTGCCGAGTTTCCCTCCCCCCTCTTTTCCTTCCTGTCCTCCCTCCTTTTTCACCCCATACCCTCCCTGTCCCTTCCCTTTCACTTGACCCCCCTACTCCTCATCCCAGTATCCTCTGCAACCCTGGTATCCACCTCGCAAATCCTCACACCCATAGCACAGCTTCCCCCACCAGCGGAACACTCACCGAGGAGGAGATTTGAGAAGGGACAGAAGAAAGTGAGCCTCAAGGCAATGTACACTAACATAGATAGAATTACAAATAAAGAAAATGAACTTGGAGGATATGTACTAGAGGAAAAAACAGACATAATAGCTCTCACAGAAAGAAAGCTAACGAAAACCATAACAAATGCAGTGTTCCCACAGGACTTTTATGTTATGTGGGAAGAGAGAGAAGGAAGAGGTGGTAGTGGTGTTGCCCTGCTGGTAAGAAAAGGCTGGGACTTTGAGGAGATGGTAGTTCAGGGATGTGAAGGTTTCAGTGACTACATAATAGTTACAATAACAACTGGAGGGCAAAAAATTATAGTCGTAGTCATGTATAATCCACCAACAAATGACAGAAGACCCAGACAGAAGTATGATGGAAACAACATGGCCACCATTAGCATAATATGGTGAGCAGCTTCTGTTGCTAGCAGAAATGGATCTGGACTACTAATCATGTGAGACTTCAATCATGGGAAAATAGATTGAGAGAACAGAGACCCACATGGAGGACGAGAAACATGGAGAGCTAAGCTGCTGGACGTGGCAACAAGAAAATTTCTAAGCCAGCACATCAAGGAACCAACAAGAATGAGAGAAGATGAACCAGCAATGCTTGATCTGATACTTACCCTAAATGAGTGGGATATAAGGGAAGTCAAGATGGAAGCACCCTTTGGAATAAGGTATTGAACTTTGAGTACCTGGTAGTGCTAGGAATTATATCCCCCCAAAACGAACTAGGAAACAAAAGGCTGGCATACCAAAAGGGAAATTATGAGGAGATGAGAAGCTTCCTAAGGGAAATACCTTGGGACACAGACCTCAGAGCTAAGTCTGTACAAGATATGATGGACTGTGTCACCCAAAAGTGTCAGGAGGCAGTAAGCAGATACATCCCGGCCCAAAAGGAAAAATCCGAGAAGCAAAAGAAGAATCCATGGTATAATAGGGCATGTATGGAAGCAAAGAAACTGAACAAAAGGGCGTGGAGGAACTTCCGGAATAACAAAACACCAGAAAGAAGAGAGAGATACCAGAGAACCAGGAATGAGTATGTCAGGGTGAGAAGAGAAGCAGAGAAAAGTTATGAAAATGATATAGCAAACAAAGCCAAGACCGAAT
This sequence comes from Procambarus clarkii, assembly GCF_040958095.1. Lineage (NCBI taxonomy): Eukaryota > Metazoa > Arthropoda > Malacostraca > Decapoda > Cambaridae > Procambarus > Procambarus clarkii. Next base: position 7,284,328 of record NC_091167.1, on the reverse strand, counting down.
CAAAGCTACTCCACAGTCACATCAGAAAGAAAACAACAGTAAAAGAACAAGTAGTGAAACTTAAAACAGGCAAGAACAGGTATACAGAGAATGACAAAGAGGTGTGTGAAGAACTCAACAAGAGGTTCCAGGAGGATTTCACAACAGAACAAGGTGAGGTCACTGTGCTTATTTCCAAAGGGAAATAAACCAGGCGGCTTTGGAAGGGTTCGAAATTTCGAGAGAGGAGGTCAAAAGACACCTGCTGGATCTGGATGTTAGAAAGGCTGTTGGTTCAGACGTGATCTCGCCATGGGTACTGAAAGAGAGTGAAGAGGCACTTTGCTTGCCACTCTCCATAGTGTATAGTAGGACACTTGAGATAGGAGACCTTCCAGAAATATGGAAGACGGCAAAGGTGGTCCCAATATACAAAAAGGGCGACAGGCATGAGGCACTGAACTACAGGGAAGTGTCTTTGACTTGTATACCATGCAAAGTGATGGAAAAGATCGTGAGAAAAATACTGGTAGCACATTTGGAGAGAAGGGACTCCGTGGCAAATCGCCAACATGGGTTCAGGGAGGGTAAATCTTGCCTGACTCGCTTAATAGAATTCTACGACCAGGTGACAAAGATTAAGCAAGAAAGAGAGGGCTGGGTGGATTGCATTTTCTTGGATTGTCGGAAAGCCTTTGACACAGTAATCCATAAGAGGCTAGTACATAAGCTGGAGAGACAGGCAGATGTAGCTGGAAAGGTGCTCCAGTGGATAAAGGGGTGCCTAAACAATACGACGCAGAGAGTTACGGTGAGGGGTGAGACCTCCGATTGGCGTGAAGTCACCAGTGGAGTCCCACAGGGCTCTGCACGCGGTCCTATCTTGTTTCTGATATATGTAAATGATCTCCCGGAGGGTATAGATTTATTTATCTCAATGTTTGAGGACGATGCCATAATTATGAGAAGGATTAAGACAGAAGAGGACTGTTTGAGGCTTCAAGAAGACCTAGACAAGCTGAAGGAATGGTCGAACAAATGGTTGTTAGAGTTTAACCCAATCAAATGTAATGTAATGAAGATTGGTGTAGGGAGCAGGAGGCCAGATACAAGGTATCATCTGGGAGAGGAAATTCTTCAGGAGTCAGAGAAAGAAAAAGACTTGGGGGTTGATATCACGCCAGACCTGTCTCTTGCAGCCTATATCCAGAGGATAATATCAGCGGCATATGCCCGGCTGGCCTACATACGAATGGCATTCAGAAACTTGTGTAAAGAATCATTCAGAAATTTGTATACCACATATGTCAGGCCATTCCTGGAGTATGCAGCCCCAGCATGGAGTCCATATCTAGTCAAGGATAAGACTAAACTGGAAAAGGATCAAAGGTTAGCCACCAGACTAGTACCTGAGCTGAGAGGTATGAGCTACGAGGAAAGACTACGGGAATTATACCTCATTTTGCTAGAAGAAGGAAGAGTTAGGGGGGACATGAAGGGAATTAATAGGGTAGATAAAGCCAGACTATTTAACACAAGAGGCACACGCACAAGGAGACATAGGAGTGCCCAAATGAGCCACAAAGATATTAGAAAGAACTTTTTTAGTGTCAGAGTGGTTGACAAATGGAATGCATTAGGCAGTGGTGTGGTGTAGGCTCACTCCATACACAGTTTCAATTGTAGATATGATAGAGCCCAATAGCCTAAGGAATCTGTACACCTGTTGATTGACAGTTGAGAGGCGAGACCAAAGAGCCAGAGCTCAACCCCAGCAAACACAACTTGGTGAGTACAGCATTATTATCTTCACCATCCTAGCAGCATCCTCATCTGCACCATCCCCCGCAGCATCATCATCTTAACCATCTATGCAGCATCCTCATCTACACCATCCCCGGCAGCATCCTCATCTTCACCGTCCCCGCAGCATCCTCATATTCACCATCTTCACAGCATCCTCATATTCACCATCTTCGCAGCATCCTCATCTTCACTATCCCAACAGCATCCTCATCCTGACCATCTTTACACCATCCTCATCTTCATCACCCCCAAAATCCTCATCTTCACGATATCTGCAGCATCCTCATCTTAACCATCTCCGAAGCATCAACATCTTCATCATCTCCACAGCATCATCATCTTTACCATCTCTGCAACATCATCATATTCGCCATTTTCGCAGCATCCTCATCTTCCCAATCCTAACCGCATCCTCATCTTGACCATCCTTACACCATCCTCATCTTCATCACTTCCAACATCCTCATCTTCACCATCCCCGCAGCATCCTCATCTTCACCATATCTGCAGCATTTTCATCTTCACCATCCCCGTAGCATCCTCATCTTCACAATCTGAATAGCATCGTCCTTTCCACCATCCCCTACAACATCCTCATCTTCACTATCCCCTGAAGCCTCCTCATCTTCACCATCTTCGCAGCATCCTCATCTTCACCATCCCCACAGCATCGTTATCTTCACCATCCCCGCAGCATCCTCATCTTCACCATCCCCTGTACCTTTCGCATCTTCACCATCCCCGCAGTGTCCTCATCTTCACGATTCTCGCAACATCCTCATCTTCACCATCCCCGCAGAATCCTCATCATCACCATCCACGCAGCATTCTCATCTCCACCATCCTCGCAGCAATCTCATCTTCACCATCACCTGCAGAATCCTCATCTTCACAATCTGCACAGCATCGTCATTTTCACCATCCCCTACAACATCCACATCTTCACCATCCCCTGAAGCATCCTCATCTTAACCATTCCCGCAGCATCCTAATCTTCACCATCCCCTAAGCATCCTCATCATCACCATCCTCCCTTAAACCTAATCATCATCATCCCCTGCAGCATCCCCATCTTCACCATCCTTGCAGCATCCTCATCTTCACCATCCCGGCAACAACCTAATATTCACCATCCTCTAAACATCATCATCTTTACCATCCTCGCAGCATCTTCATATTTACCATCCCCGCAACAATCCCACCTTCATCCTCCCCACAGCATCCTCATCTTCACTATTCCCGCAGCATCCTCATCTCCATCATAACCACAGCATCCTCATCTTCAACATCCCCTGCAGCATTCTTATCTTCACCATTACCGCTGCATCCCCATCTTCACCATCTATGTAGCATCCTCATCGTCACCTTCCCTACAGCATCCTCACCTTCACCATCCCCGCAGTATCCACATCTTCACTATCTCTGCTGCATTCTCATCTTCACCATCCTCCACCAACATCCTCGTCCTCAACATCCCCGCAGCTTCTAAATTATCACCATCCCAGCAGCATCCTCATCTTCAACATCATCGCAGCTTCCTCATCTTCATCATCCCCACAGCATCGTTATCTTTACCATCCCCGCAGCATCTTCATCTTCACCATCCACTGTTCCTTTCGCATCTTCACCATCCCCGCAGCATCCTCATCTTCACGATCCTCGCAAGATCCTCATTTTCACCATCTCCACTGCATCCTCATCTTCACCATCCCCGCAGCATCCTCATCATCACCATCCCTGCAGCATCCTCATCATCACCATCCCCGCAGCATCCTCATCTCTACCATCCTCGCAGCAATCTCATCTTTACCATCCCCGCAGCTTCCTCATCTTCAGCATCCCCCTCAGCATCTTTATCTTCATTACCACCTGTAGCATCATCATTTTCACCATCCTGGCAGCATCCTCATCCTCACCATCCCCGCAGCATCACCTGTTGCATCCTTTTCTTCACCATCCCCGCAGTATCGTTATTTGCCCATCCCTGCAGCATCTTCATCTGGTCCATCCCTGCAGTCTCCGCAGGTTCACCATCCCCACAGCATCCTCATCTTCACCGTTCCCGCAGAATTCTCATCTTCATTATCCCCGTTGCGTCCTCATCTTCATCTTCCTAGTAACATCATCATCTTCACAATCCTCGCAGGATCCTCACGTTCATCATCTCCGCAGAATTTTCATCTTCACCATCCCATGCAGCATCCTCATATTCACCATCCAATGCAGCATTCTCATCTTCACCATTACCGCTGCATCCTCATCTTCACCATCTTCGTTGCATCCTCATCTTAACTATCTCCGCAGCATCCTCATCTTCATCATTGCCCACCAACATCCTCATCTTCACCATCCCCGCATCATCGTCATTTCCAGCATCACCTGTAGCATCATCATCTTGCCCATCCCTGCAGCATCGTCATCTTCACCATCCCCCGCAGCATCCTCATTTTCACCATCCCCTGAAGCATCCTCATCTTCACCGTCCTCACAGCATTCTCATCTTCACAATCCAGCAGCATCGTCATCTTCACCATCCTCGCAAAATCCTCATCTTCACTATCCCCTGTAGCATCCGCATCTTCAACATCCCTATGGCATCCTCATCTTAACAAACACAGCATCATCCTAATCTTCACCATCCTCCGCATCATCCTCATCATCACTTTCACCTGTATCATGCTCATCTTCACTATCCCTGCAGAATTCTCAATTTCATCATCCTCGTTGCGTCCTCATCTTCACCATCCCTGTAGCATCCACATCTTCACTATCTCCCGCAGCATCCTCCTCATCTTTAGCATCACCTGTAGCATTCTCTTTTTAACCATCCTCCACAGCACCGTCACATTGGCCATCCCCGCAGCATCCCAATCTTCACCATCCCCACAGCATCCTCATCTTCACACTCCCTTGCAGCATTCTTATCTTTACCATCCCCGCTGCATCCTTGTCTTCACAAACTTCGTAGCATCCTCATCTTCACCATCACCACAGCATCCTCATCTTTACCATCCCAGCAGCATCTTCATCTTCACTATCCCTGCAGCATCCTCATCTTCACTATGCCTGTAGCATTCTCATCTTCACAATCCCCCACCAACACCCTCATCTTCAAAATTCCCGCAGCTAACAACCATAATAATAATCTTATTATGGTGATTAGTAATAATAATCTTAATCTTAATAATCACCATCCCTGCAGCATCTTCATCTTCAACATCCCCTTAAGCATCCTCATCTTCATCATCTTCGCAGTATCCTCATCTTCACCATCCCCACATCATCGTTATCTTCACCATCCCCGCAGCATCCTCATCTTCACGATCCCCGCAACATCCTCATTTTCACCATACCCGCTGCATCCTTATCTTCACCATCCAAGCAGCATCCTCATCTTTACCATTCCCGCCGCATCCTCATCTTCACCATCCCCAAAGCATTCTCATCTTCACCATCCCCGCAGCTTCCTCATGTTCATCATCCCTCGCAGCATCCTTATCTTTACTATCACCTGTAGCATCCTCATTTTCACCATCCTGGCAGCATCCTCATCTTCACCATCCCCGCAGAATCCTCATCTTCATCATCTCCCACAGCATCCTCATCTTCAGCATCACCTGTAGCATCCTCTTCTTCACCATCCCCGCAGTATCGTTATTTGCACCATCCCTGCAGCATCCTCATCTTGCCCATCCCTGCAGCATCCTCATCTTCACCATCCCTGCAGCATCTTCATCTGGACCATCCCTGCAGCATCCTCATCTTCACCATTCCCTGTACCATACTCATCTTCACCATCTTCGCAGCATCCTCATCTTCAGCATCCTCATCCAAGCAGCATCGTCATCTTCACCATCCTCATCTTCACCAACCCCTGTACCTTCCGCATCTTCACCATCCCCGCAGCATCCTCATCTTCACCCTCCCCGCAGCATCCTCATCTTCACCATCCTCGCAGCTTTCTCATCTTCATTATCCCCCGCAACCTTCTTATCTTCACTATTACATGTAGCATCCTCATTTTCACCATCCCCATAGCATCCTCATCTTCACCATCCCCGCAGAATACTCATCATCGTCATCCACAAAGCATCCTCATCTTCACCATCACTGTAGCATCCTCATCTTCACCATCCCCGCAGCATCGTCATCTTCACCATCCCCTCAGCTTCCTCATCTTCATCATCCCCTGCAGCATCCTTATCTTCACTATCACATGTAGCATCCTCATTTTTATCATCCCCTGTTGGGATCGAACTGTCGACAACCCAACACATTTAATTTAGGTTTATTCTGAGTGTTTATCCTATGTTTCGTTGTACTATAACGGGGTACATTAATCTGATCAGGTGTCAGCCTCAGCCGGACCTATTGTCAGGATCTGAATTGTATGTAATTAAATATTTTTCGTCTTCCTGTTCTTCATTAATAATCATTAAATTACGATATAGAGCCTTAGGAGATTGTGATTTCCTTTTGCGTGATTGTTTCTTGTTAGTTAATTCAACCACTTCAGGTTGATTAGCAATTGCTGCTATGTCCATAACTGATGCTGAAGCTTTAGTTTGAGTGGGATTCTTCCTAACCATTGTAAGGTTTGGGAGTCAGAGAATAAATAATATCAGAAGGAAGGGTACTGTACTTTATATAGGAACGCGATGTAATATTTTTTCATAAATACTAACACTCTTTCACTATAATGACCTCTTACTAATGTTTAATGCCTATTAGGGGATATAAAAATACATCATTAAATATCGAAAAAGCTTTCATGGGTAAAAAAGTTTTCCAATTGGGACAAAAACAACAATCATATTATACAATAAAACCCTTAACAATTTCATTAGAAACTTACCATGACATTGTATTAAATATTTGTAACATTAAATCCAAATCTACTAATTTTGAAAGCAACATAAAAGGAAAACAAAATATTGGAAATGAAAATATATCGTGTAAGTGTATACGAATATCTAAATTAACAAACCAACTGGTTAAGACAGATCTAAAATATTTCATAGCATTTAGTCAGTCAATCTGTCCTAGTTGTTACTTTGTAAATTATGTAATTTGTATTGATCGAAATAAATTTAAACGTTACATGAGTAATTATAAAGTTTTAACTAGAAACTTAAATGATAGTTATCCTCGTTTTATAAAGTGCTCTCAATGTCATTTAATTTTCAAACCCCATGAAGAATTATTATCAAGTGTATTCCCAAATGCAAATTCAGTCCAGGGTCTTTCTAATGCTATTTTTCGTTATCTTAAAATGAGAAACCGTATTTTTCGTCCAACAACAGGTGGATGGCAATGTAAAGCGTGTCAAACAAAATATGAACATTCATATGCTGAATTTAGAATTTACCTTAATCATATTTGGCAAGGAAATAGCTCATCAAAAGCAGATAATAATAACACTCATGATAAATTCCTCTTTAGAAACCCAAGAATATTATTTGAGTGACTTACAACCCAATCACAAATTGAATTAAGAAATGATCCTAATGAACTCAATTATAGTGTGCATATAAAGTTATCGAATGGAATTCACCGGTTAATTCCACCTTTAGCCTTCCTTATGAATCATCAACGATCATTGCTGTTTTACAAAAAACTTATTTCAGATCCTAGTGTAAATATGAGTAAAGTTAAAACGAGTTATGGATCAGTGTTGAGTCGAATGAAAAGTGGTAAATTTTCTTCTATACGTCAACATGGACACAATAAACGATACATTGGTTCAGCCCGCGTCATTATTACCCCCTGTAATGAACTTGAACCAGATGAATGAATTCTTCCTATTAGTGTATGGAGACGACTAGATTGTCCACGTTATGTTCTTGCCCACCGTTATCCTAGACTTGATGATAGAAATTTTACCTTGCATTGGGTGAAAGCTTTTTGGATCTGTCCAGTCATGGCTATCCCCACTAGCATTGTGCATGGTAATCATGCCGACTTCGATGGTGATGCCATGCAAGTTATTCCAGTAAGTCATAATGTGGCTTCTGAAGCTGAAGCCGTTATTCTTTTCCATCCTCGTACAAATTTTGTCTTACCAGGTCGTCTACGTTTAGCTTTTGATCATGATGAAATTTTAATGTTATATTACCTATATGGTCTTAATAGAAATGAAATTCATGGAGCTCTGTATCGTTTAGCTATAACTGAATCTTCCTCGAGAGCATATGATATATTCATTCATCTTAGAAAGATTTGTCATAAAATAACTAAAACTCAAAAAGTTTTTTCGATATCTCATAATGATTTGCTACAGTTTATTCGTCAACCTACACCATCCTATGTTGATTTTGTTGAAAAAATATTTCCTAGTGTAAGTAATAATAATACTATAAAATGTATGATTCAGTCAGAATTATCTCGTTTTTCAATCGATCATTTATGGCAGATTGTCGGCAAAATAAATGAACGAGCTCATCAAAGTTTTCTTGAACAAATGAACCGTCTAAGCTTTATTAAAATGGCCCAACTGTCACGTGATGCATCTAATAAAGACATAGCTCTATATGGATATGCATATATAAAACTATTGTATTGTACTTGTTTACTTATTTGTGGTTATGACGGTAGAATTTATACACCACGTGGAATTCTCGCTGCTGACTGTCTGGAAGATATTTTATAATTTAGTTTAATTTGAGTGGAAGAAAAGAAAAGAAAAGAAAAGAAGAATGAGAGAGAGAGAGAGAGAGAGAGAGAGAGAGAGAGAGAGAGAGAGAGAGAGAGAGAGAGAGAGAGAGAGAGAGAGAGAGAGAGAGAGAGAGAGAGAGAGAGAGAGAGAGAGAGAGAGAGAGATAGAAAGAGAGAGAAAAGGAGAGAGAGAGAAAAGGAGAGAGAGAGAGAGAGAGAGAGAGAGAGAGAGAGAGAGAGAGAGAGAGAGAGAGAGAGAGAGAGAGAGAGAGAGAGAGAGAGAGAGAGAGAGAGAGAGAGAGAGAGAGAGAGAGAGAGAGAGAGAGAGAGAGAGAGAAGGAGAGAGAGAGAGAGAGAGAGAGAGAGAGAGAGAGAGAGAGAGAGAGAGAGAAAGGAGAGAGAGAGAGAGAAAAGGAGAGAGAGAGGGAGAGAGGAGGACTCAAATAGAAAACGGGATTCAATGAGATGATGACAGTTTCCTGTCAGTCTATATACAAGACAGAGCCCCTCCACACATTCTTCACAGTTGCTCTCCATCCACGCAACCAGGTCAGTGTTCTCATTTCCTTACCATAACAGATTTTTTTTTTATATATTATAACACGACTGTGATATATGTCAATATGTTTTTTTTTTTACAGTGAAACTGTGGGTATGGGTTGTTAATGTCATCCCAATATTTTTGTGCTTGTGAATTATTTTTTAAATTTGTGTTTTAATCTTTTAATAGTGACGAAAATATATCTTCGTTTCCCTTAAAAAAGTCGCTTAATGCTGTAATGATAATGTGACGGTACTGTGGTAATTCTCCAAATTCGGAACTATTTAATATATCCACCGTAATGAGATGAGGTGAAATATTTTGTATATAATCATAAAAAACATATAAATATACGGAAAAAAGGAGATACTAGATTTTTACAGTTTAGTGTTTTATTTTCTTTGCTCATGGTATTGCCTAACTTTATATTTCTGAGGGATAAGCTATTTTTGTATACAATTAAGAGGAAAATTATATAATAGTCTAAAGCTTGTCCTCGTATGTCATAAACTGTCCAATATAAAGCATCCATAAACTTTTCATCATTCAGATATTTCTCGCTCTGTGAGGCAATGAGACAGAGCCGATCCACACTTGATTCACAGTTGATCTCCATCCACGCGATCAGGTCAGTGTTCTCATTTCCTTGCCATAAAGGATTTTTATTTTGATATTCTAATGGACTGTGATATATATCACTATGGTTCTCAGATAAATATGCAAGTGATGGTTTTATGAATGGTGAATTAATTTTATAGCAAGAATATATTAGGCGGTATAAAAAAGGAATATATAAATATTTTTTTAAAGTATCCAATAGTTTTAAATCATGGAGATAAACCATGTGATATAGTGCGCCATGAATTGCTGATTCCATTGACTCGTTTGGCAATATATCTGTAAAGAGAGAATGAAATATTTCACCAGTGGCATGAATCATAATGCGGAAAGTAATATTTTCATTAAAATAGATTGGGATGGTTTTAGATTTTTGAGCAACATTTATAAATTCTTTAACTGCCCATATATTTGTATCATTTACATCGCCCAGTTTATTTAGAAAAAATACGGAATATTCACGAAGTTTGTCAGATATAAATTTAAGAGAATTTTCTGACCACTTTTCAATTTTATTTAATAAATTATTTTCATGAAGTATTTTTTGGAATTCAGGAGACATTTTGAATTTTCCACTTTTATCTTACCAGAAATATTTCTTTTTCTGTGTGAAGAAATAAATATACTTTGTAATTTGGGAATCAAGAGTTTAAATATACATGATATTGATAGCAATTCATGGCTTAATTTTTCTCCATTATCGCCTAATTCCCATATATTTTCAGTTTCCAGTGTATTGAGAGCGGAAAATATAAGATCTGGAATGTTAGTCATCACACCATGTCTAGGAAGAAAAATGTTAGTATCACGTATATAAAACGTCATGTTAACTTCCCTGACTAATTCTGGTGGAAGGATAGTTTCAATGGGGATCACTCGACTTATGATTTGAATAAACCAATTAGTTAATCTACGGGGATCTAGAATAAGATTATTTTCTGTTGTAGATATATCTAGAAGAACCACTGGAAGACATCCCACAATACGTGTATCTTCTTCCTTTTGTTGGTGCTCCGTAAAAGTTTATTCCAAAGAAGTTATTGATTTTAATTTTAGCTTGAATAGGTCACTAATGTATTTACGATTGGCCCAAGTTATAATTACATCCCCTCCAGGAGTGTTGAGTGTTTCTTTAATTGAAAGTGTACATGTTTTATGGACATCATCTTCGTCTTTATACTGAAATACGATTTGTGAACTAGGTGGAGAGGCTACAAAAACATTTGATGGTTTTTTATGCCAGTTAAAATTCATATCCATTTTTTTATGTAAAAAAAAAAATTAAAATTATGTTTAAAAATTTTTTAGCATTAATAATAATTTTAATAGCATCAGGGAGTGTGGATAGCAATGAACTTGAAGTTATTATCAAACCTGGTGTTGTTTTTGCCCGCCAGTATAAAACATTGTTAGTAGATTCACAGGAAAGATTGTTCTATAGCTTCAACTTTACAAATTATGAAAACATTTTCAATCAATTTTTAACTCTTTTGAATAGTTGTAAGCAAAAATGTCCTTTTGAAACATTTAATGGAATTTATAAACTTATTCGAATTATTAATCGACAACAAGAACTTATAAAAAAATATAAATTTTTAAAAAATTCTGATACAATAATATCCAATGATCATTTTGTATGGAAATATCCACATAAAGAAATTATTTCTGAACAAATTATTTTTTTCAAGGAAACAATTGAAATGTTAAATTCAATTAACAAAACAGAATTAAATAGTAGAGAATTGTGTGTATATATCAGTTTTATACATAGTACCATAAATACAATTATATCAGACATTGAACACACAGAAGTAGAATTAGATTTAATGTATTCTACAGGAATACTCTCAAGATATATTTTCAATCGTTTACCATTTGGAAATGACTTAATTCAGATTCGAAATCGAAAAAAATTGATCTTTAATGATTCATCAATTGATGATTTAATGTCAATTTATTATAAACTCTGCCGGGTGTCAGTATATTATACTGATTACAGGTTTATATTAGTAGTTTATTTTCCCATAGTTACCACCAATATTCCACCTAATCATGGATTTTTGTATTCAGTAATACCAGTTTATACAAATGTTAACGAAAAATGGAGTGCATCTTTAGAAGTTGAAGATAACAAGTACTTAATGGTATTACAAATTGAAAGTGAATAGTGGTATATGGTAATGTCAAAGGAAAACTTTGATGTTATTAATAGTACCTTAGTCATCATTAGTTTTTCATATTTGAATTTCAATTCACACAAATCTCACAATTGTATTAGTGCTGCTTTTAATCAATCTGGTGAGGCTATTTTAGAATAATGTAATTATAAATTAACTCAAAAATTCAATCCTATATTTATACCTATTGTACCTGGAATTTGGATTTATTCTATTAATAATATCTTAAAATTAAACATATTATGTGGTGGTAATATTAGTCATCGCTTATATCAACAACATATATTATATCCGGGTGTTAGTTTATTAGAATTGAATAGGGCATGCTATGCCTTTTCAAATTTTTCAGAAACATCATCTGATGGATTAAGATTATTTTATAATTATAATAAGGTATTTTCAAATCTAAATAAGATACTAATAAATACACATCAATCTACTAATTTCCTGGAAAAAATCATTGAGAACAATAATAATCCAAATAGTCAACTACATTTAATAGACATATATTATTTGTCAATAATAAATCAATATTTTATTATTTTATGTATATGCCTTATATCCATATTAATTATATATATTATTATAACCATTTGTTTATGTCATTATTGTTATAAACACTATTGTAATGCTACTACTACTACTACTACTACTACTACTACTACTACTACTACTACTACTACTACTTCTACTACTACTACAACAACTCCAGTTAACACTATGACTTTAACAACTAGTAGTAATACACAACCAGAATCCACCCCATTAATAATGTCATCCTTTTCATTACCCCCTAATCTTCCCCCCTATCCTCCTCTACCCCCTAATCTTCCCCCCTATCCTCCTTTACCCCCTCTCCCTCCTCCTCCTCCTCCTTCTTTTTCTTCTTCTTTTTTTTCTTCACCTCTTTTCATCCTCTGCCTTCAGCCACTATATATATGAATGAGAATTCTATTTATGATTCACCAAGTGAACATTATATGACAATGAAAGGAAATAAATAAAAATGATAACTATTATTTATTTTCTTATAATAATTTACTTATTTATATGTACAATAAATATAGGAGGTGAGGTGATACAAAGAAAAAGAAAGTTATTTCACTATGGTATAACAAGACAAAAAAGTATATCTTCATTAGAATGGTATATTGATCAGGCTGAAAGCGATGATGATGCATTAGATAATAATCCATTATTAATTTTATCAACATATGGACATCATCAGGATGACAATCATCATCAAGCCTGTAAAGTGTGGGAAGGTATGAAACTAAATCAGTGTTTAATATTTTTACCTTATCCTTTATATTCTAAAGAAGGTAATGAAATATTGCCAGCTAGTGCCTCCTGGCAGGATGGATATTGGTTTGAAATATCTCCTACTAATCCCCTAAAAATACCTACAGTTCCAGTATGTTCAACCACATTAGGTAAATTAATAAGGCAAGATTACAATTTCACATGTGAATGTACAACTCATGGATTATTTAGTGGAAAACATTGTGATCAATCCACGTCCAAACTTACTATAGATAACGGATGCAAAAAAGTGGGATGGATTCATGATCTGAATATTGTAGACATATCTAAATTTAATCCAGTCAAAGAAGGCATATGTGTAGAATGTTCTGTTCCTGAAACAGTACCGAATATAGAAGGAATGGAACCTTCTTGTATCCATGTTCACCTTAATAATAATTCTTCCTCTCTAGACATAACCATAACCACGACCACCACAACTACTAATGCTTTATATAGAACAAATGTTCCATCTGATACCAAGGCACCTTGCGTGTACGACGCGTTAAATGAAAATAATTACAATGAAATTAATAAATATGTAGAAGGATATGGTTGCTCATGTGACTATTTCAGTGGTTATGTTGAGGTTTTAATTCCTTCATTAGTTGGCCTGTTTCGTGAAAAAAAATTGATTAGTAATGCCTGTGTGAAAATTGGTCATAACACAATGGACCCTCATCGAGTTGATTTGGCTTACTATACACTAGAGAATGGTGGCAAATTTTTACAAATGCACACTTACTATAAACTCGAACCCCTTTTCCAACCCCTGATGTCTAAAGCCAAATCAACATTAAAAAGTGATGTTGAATTTATTATAGATCAACCGGCAATAGCAAAGGTAAATGCCTGTGATTGGATGAATCGTCACATTAAAGCTGATCCACACCAAAAACTATGGCGTTTGAGACATGATGAACGAGGAGATGACTGGCCTGTTGTTCATAAGACAAAATTGATTAATCATTATAGGCGCCGGCAGGAAACTTATCCCCTGTATATCTATCGATTAGCGGTTAGTCCCGGATATGAAGACAAGCATTTTTATGAGACGACTGACGATCGTCGACTATCTAATGCTGTTTGGGGCCATCCAATTGTATTCAGCTTTTACTCAGAGAGTATTTGGCATGAACTTACTACCCTTAATCCCTTGGGAGTAACTGAGGGGTGGTATTTTGGTTTAACTATGCTCACTCAACCAGGTCATATAGTTCGACTAGATACACGTGGACAATTTAGGAACCCAGGTGAGGTTGTACCTAATGTAGTTCCACCTGATTATCATGATTTAATTGACCCCCGGCAACCTATTGCTCATCCAGGTATATTATATATTACGTATGTGGTTAATACTTAATCTCTCTCTCTCTCTCTCGACTGGATTTGACCTTTAACACATTGATCTCCTTAGAGCCACACGCTGTGCATGGTCCAACACCCTGCCCCACTACCCCTTTTGACTACGATAACTGCGACGCCAGGAAATCCCCAAAATTCCCCTGTGACTACTATACCCACAGGCCAGGGAATATAAATATATCCCTGTGACTATAGATAGACTCACGTGCCAGGAAATATACCCCTGTGACTACGAATTAATAAAGTACATTGAAGAAATGGAAAGACAATCAGATGACAAACAGCCAACAACGCCACCTCCCCTTTCTATATATTTTAATGAAGTATTTCGACCTATAAACCAGGAAGCATCTAATAATAGTGATAGTAGCATCAGTAGTAGTATCAGTCTAAATGATGTTGATGTTAATAATCTTTTAGAAATCAATAACTTCAGTAGTAAGAGATTTAATAAGATTGTAAATAGCTACCTCATGTTTGAAGAGGATAATATAATAAAATTATATTTTGTAAATGTAATGAAAATGTTGGTTGATAATAGTAGTAATATTAATAACGTTATTTTAAAATATTTCATTTATGTTTTAAGTCTTTATTGTATTTCTATGTATTATTTTTACAATATTTATAACATTTTTAGTGTTACATCTTTAAAAGTAGTAACTAGAGATGATGTGAATTTTTTTTAAATGTTTCAAAACAAAAATATGCAAACATTTAAGTATATTTGTAAGAGTCAAGATAAAATTAACATTCTGATAAATAATCTTATTCTGTCCCTCAACAAAAACGTTTACAATAGTTTAAGCCATTTAATGTTTATTGTAAAATTTAGAGGTCAATATATTAGCGACATGTACAACAAAATGTTGTTTACAATATCAACAAAAATAGTTGAAGGGGAAAATGGACTTTATTTTTTTCAAAATTTGGAGTGTGATAAATTTAATATCGAAAGATGGAATCCGGATAAACTATTTCAGTTATAATCATCTTTATTATAAAGATTCCTGCCTTTTCGGAGGAGTTTCAGTATTATCTTCATTCTTTCTCTTTTGTGAAATAAATTGTGGACTGTGGCTAAATAATGGAACCTGATTAATTTTTCCTCTAATTATTTGTGAATTAATATTTTCATAGTGTACTTCTGGGAAATAGACTATACTGTCATCATCAAGAAAAATTCCATTTTCTTTATCATATTTAAGATCTACAGTGAGTTCATTTTTATGCTTAATTTTAATTATTTTGTTTATATATATATATATATATATATATATATATATATATATATATATATATATATATATATATATATATATATATATATATATATATATATATATGTCCATCTGTTTTAACCCGGTTTATAAATTCTTTAATGTTGGGATGTGTCATTTGATAATAACAATTTTCAAACTGTATATATATTAGAAACATATATAAATAATTATAAAATAGTACCACACATTTTATCCAAATCACTTTTGTCAAAATTACTTTTTCCAAGACATAGAAAGTATGGTGCTAATTCAATCATACAAGGAGAACACACACTTAAATACTTACGATGATCACCCACAAAATTACTTGGTTTACGCCAATTAAACCGAAATAATATCTTGGCTGTACGATAATTACATAGAGTACAGGATGTTGTTTGTAATTCTATTTTATTAGCCTGAGACACTAAAAAAACAAAACCTTTAAATGTATCATTTCTAAATGATGATACACTCAGTCCTGCAATTATCACATCGATTCCACAACCTTGATATACATGAACAAATTCAGTTAAATTTTCTGGATAAAAAAAATGAGCATCGTCGATAAAAATAGTATCAAAGTGAAGAATATAGTCTTTATAATCTAAGTAAGTTTCACTCCGGATTTGGATTTCTGTCGGAATTATTGATCGACATTTTATTTGTTTTAATTGTACATATCTAGGCAAAATCAAAATGGTTTTATTTTTATTTTCTCTGCAATGTGTTTGAGTAAGTTGCAAAAGTCGAGACGATTTTCCTGAGGCCATTAAACCAGTAATAACTGTCAAAGTGCCCTCTCGGTTTTTGTGTTTATTAAACAAACTGACAATAGTTTTGAATTTATCCAAAACCAATGACCCTCTATGGTGGTGGTCTTTAGAAATATTTTCAGGGGAGTTTTGTATTCCCAAAACCTCTTTTATTGATGTTCCATTGAATAAGTAATCCAAATAGATATATGGAATTCGATTATAGGAAATGGGATGTTCCTTAATTATTTCATCCATGTGGCTAACATCAAAATCCAACAAAGTCTTATCAAATTTATATATAAGCAATGTTTTTCTAACATCTTTCAATGTAAGAGAACCTGTCAAAATAGAATTTAGTATTGATTCACTTAGATTACAAAGAAGTATAATATGGGCATTGCGAAATTCAGATTCCAAATGACCATATTCCTCATCCTCATGCTCCATTGGATCATATATCCAGCTAGGGGGTACCGCATTTGCAGTTAGACGAATATCATCCTTAATTTGCACACAATTGGAACCCATACACAAACTGTAAATCTTAACTTGGTGTATGTCCAAAAAACAATTGTCAGCATAATAAATAATTTCTTTTCCTAGTCTGTCTATTAATTCAGTTGGAGAAGTAATAAGGGTGGATTTAGTATCATCTGCCATGATTATGAGATACCCCGGTCCGAGCTCAATTCAGGACAGCTGGAATAATTAGAACTTATAGTCTTGATAAATACCTTTTATATTATTTATCATATTAAAAAATCTTATGCAAAACATGAATAGTGATTCTAATAATCTAAAATTTTTTAAAGTTGTTGGGAATGATATGATTACTAACCCTTTACAGTTTCCTATCAATTCTACTGATGACATTACAAAATTTTTAAATACTACGTTAATTCTGGGAAATTTACCCATTCTCACAGATAATGATACATTAAATTATGTTACCAAAGAAACTCTAGAATTTCTTATTAATTCTTTGACACAGCTATTGATTAGTCTTCCTGTTTTCCCTGCCAGACCAGCTTTAGAATGGACTAAAAATGTAGAGAATGAAGTTATTTTAAATATAATTGAAGATTACATTAAAAATTGTCAGCATCTAAATGAAGAAACTCATTTAAAAGAATCAACAAAGAGGGCTGAAGAAATCAGTAAATTATTTGACGAAAAACTAAAAAATCTTACAAATTCTGCACAAACAATCCCACCCATAATATATGCACAACCACCTCCACCACCACCAACCCAACTGCCCCTACATACACACTCTTCATTCCATTATTCACCCCATCAACAATTCCCTAGTTCTTATTATCAATGTCAGTGTCAATATACCCCCACTTCTCCTTACTTTTATTATCATTCCCATCCTCCTCCAACAAGTGTTGTTACCTCTTCTCCTCCTCCTCCTCCTCCCCCTCCCCCTCCCCCTCCCCCTCCCCCTGTCAACCCCACCCATACTCATCAAAATCCTTATATACCACAATCTCCCAATACCCAATTACCATTCACCTCTCAGTCATCACCACAGCAGCAAACATCCCAATCCTCCCCACCACTACAATCTTCCTAAAATGGCAGATGTATTGAAAAGACAAAAAATTAATCTTCCATTTATGGCCCATGATATGTATATATATGTTGAATATTCATTACATGAGACAAATGGAAATGTCCCTGTAGATGATCAAGAAAGCATATTCTACATATCTAACAAGGGAGTTGGTATGAGTCTGCAGAACAAGAAAACTGGAAATTATTGTCGAATTGTAAAACTTGCCATATATAATTCGAATGATAAAAAAATTATAGAAAAATGTTCCAACCAGTACTCTTCGCCAGGTTTTATTGCTGGTTATGAGGTGATTGAATGCCTATTGTTTGCTGCTAAAACCATTGCTACTGAACACAATGTTTTTTCCATAATTCAACGCCCAGTTTTCATTGTGTGTAATGAAAGATTAATTATTGATATTTTGTATTATATTATAACAAGTCTAATGATTAATGATGTATGGTGTAATGAATGGAAATGTGTTCCTAAAGCTAAAGATAAAATCAAGATCATATTATGGGCATTTACAAATTTATCTGATGGATGGAAGCCAAACATTTATTTAAAACTGCTATTGTTCATAATTCCCAATTGAAATACTCTAATACGATCAACCTATTCCAGTTAAATTTTTGTAAACTTCAAGATATTTTACCCAGTTACTATAAAAATGTAAGTCGCGAAAAGAGACATGCCTATATAATTAATCAGCATAGACAACCCATTGTAATAAAGCCTAGAATATATGTGAATTTCAATCCTCAGGATGAATTTGGAACAAATATTACTACTCAATACAATAATTGTCTTAAGGTTTTTAACAGGTAATAAATAATTACTTATTATTTAATTAATTTTATAGTTTTAGTTAAAACTTTTATGTGATTATTTGAATATAAATTTAATGATGATGGATTACTTTGCCCTAATGATTTATAATATCGGGCACTATGAACTGCTTCATATACAATTAATTCAAAAAGAAATAAATAGTCTTGGTATGCTACAGAATCCCCCCACTCCTGCCATATGATTGCTTCATTTTTAGTTGAACGACATCTTTTCATTTGATTAAAAATTGAAACAAGATCTGTTTCTTCATGTAAAATGGCGTTTTTTAAAATTTCATGTTTACTGATTGTCCAACAAGATATGAGAGCTAAATTATAGTCACTTCCAAAAAATATAAAATACAATACTGTTAAACTAAATAATTGTTGAGAATTTATATTTAATTTAACCATAATATGATTATAATTGTTTAATCCAATGTATGATTGTCCATTATATGGTGGGATAACCAACATAACACGATCATCCTCTCGAAGAATGTACATTGCTGATATATCAGAGTCATTATTTATAATTATGTAACAGGAATTTTTATTTAAAATTTTATTAATAAAACGAAATAGATTTATTTCACCCTCATTTCGTTGATGAAAAGGTAATGATTCAGTTGGTAATAGAAATATGATATTAGGATGTTGAATGTCCATTTTTTTTTTTTTATCATTACAATTGTACATTTTTCTAAGGATAATTTTTCATGGGGAGAAAGAATGGAAAAGGGGTCAGATTTTCGTTGATTGCTACGATTTTTTGTAAAGAGAGACTTTCCATCCATAATAAATTGTATTATCATATTATTACAAGTTCTTCCCTTATTATTAGTATTAGTATTAGTATTATTATTATTATTATTATTATTATTATTATTTTTATTATTATTATTATTATTATTATTATTATTATTATTATTATCATCATCATCATCATCGGTGTTATTGTTACTTAGTAAATTCATGAGAATATCACAATAGGCACAAATTATATTACATACTTTTTGGGCTGTAGCATTGATATCAATTGTTCCAACTTGTTTCCCTTTTATGGTATGTGCATGGAAAAAAACGGAACCATCAATCCCAATATATTTTAAATGGTTAAGACCTGAAGGAAAGAATTTCTTTAAATATTGATTTAGCTCTTTGTCATTTTGAACAGTTAACATTATCTTGGTATTAGTTAAACATTTGTTGAAGAAATGAAGACCCATAATATTGTATAAAAAATAAGCTTTTGTAAGTTCTTATATAATAGTTGATGAAAAATATATAAATTATATTTTTAAATTAATGCTTCATTTCCAGAATCATCGGGTGAATGAAATAATAACCACCTCCAGAAGAAACATGTGAAAATGGACAAATTTAAAAAAAAAAACTTTGTTTTAAAATCGAAAAAATGGGTACAAAAATGTAAACAGTTAGAAAAAATCGACAAAGAAACAGGTAGAAAATTGAATGAGAAAGGAAAAGAACGTGTAGAGACAGGTAGAGGCCCCATTAAAGGACAACAGACGGCCCAAGAAGATGGGAAGAAGTTTTCTAAAGAACAAAATCTAGAGCCCCGGAAAAGTGTAACCAACTTAAGAAGGACAGGAGGCCCCATTGAAGACCGACAGACGGCCCAAGAAGATGGGAAGAAGTCTTCTAAAGAACAAAATCTAGAGCCCCGGAAAAGTGTAACCAACTTAAGAAGGACAGGAGGCCCCATTGAAGACCGATAGACGGCCCAAGAAGACGGGAAGAAGTCTTCTAAAGAACAAAATCTAGAGCCCCGGAAAAGTGTAACCAACTTAAAAAGGACAGGAGGCCCCATTGAAGACCGACAGACGTCCCAAGAAGGCGGGAAGAAGCGAAAACGGATGTTTTCTAAAGAACAAAATCAAGAATTAAATGAAAAAGTTAAACCAAAATCTGGAAATTTTATAGAAAAGATTAATCCCCCAAATATCCAAGTAAAAGAAAAATATATTGGGTGTTGTTGTTTACATGATGAAGTTATATCAAGACAATTTGCTATTGTAGACAGAAGAATTAGGATCCTAAATAGGAGGTGGGATTTTATAAATAAAAGATTGGATATTGTTATGGAAAGTCATAGAGAAAAAAACATTAAGATTGTAAATACGATATTGAATAGTGTAAATGAGAAATTGTATATTTTGGAAAGAGAGAAAAAAGAATTAAGATCCTAAATATGATATGGGATAATTAATTTATATGAGAAATTGGATATTTTGAAAGTCATAGAGATTTACATTATTAGATGGGTAGTATATAGTATAAAAGAAGTATGTATATGAACCATTAACACAAAGAGGAGCTGAAGAATAAGTAACAAAAATGGTTGAAATATATGAAATAATACCTAATTCTGAAATAGATAATTTTACTTCTATGTTTCTTACACCAGATTTAAAGGATATATCAATTTTGATATGTGTATTAGAGATATGGTATGGGAGTTATGTGCTACCCCACTTATTCCAACTTATGTCCAAAAAGAAATTTAAGATTTGTTGTTAACAAAAGCCATTCAAGAAAAATATATAAATGATGCTGATTTAAAATTTATTCTTCGTATAAAAGACCAAACAACTGAAACGGATAAAAAAGTTTTTATTAAGGTTGAGGAATTTACAAATTTTTTATGGAATAAAGTCAAATTCAAATACATTTTGAAATGATAAGTTACCAACGACATCTATGCCAAGAAATTTATCAAAAGATGAATAACGAACTAGATTATTTTTTCTTACACCCCAATATTATTGGTGCATATGAATTAAATAAATTATCACTTGTAGCATCTTTAGCTTACACACTACAGAATCTACATAAAGTGTCTTGGCATGCATCCAGTTTTCAATTTGTAAAAGACCACAAAAAAGAGATTAAGTATTATCCTCAAATTGTAAATGGGATTAAACAAGAAATGTCTAATTCTTGGCTTTATATGAGTTTACTTAATCAGATGGTGTATAAATGTAACCATAAATTTAATGGTCAAATAAATGTTGTTTCCCTTGGAAATTTAGCCAAGTTCTCTAAAAAAAAACACTTGCTAATTATACAGAAGAAGAAAAACAAATTATTTTGAAAATAGTTAGGGATATTAAAAAACAAACAATGTCAGAGTGTTCATTGTATTGTTTAGGGTTACTTGATTCATTATGTATGTAGTTATATGTTCTATTTTTAATTTTAAACATAACTAAAGCATATATTATATAGGTGATAATGTGATGGATGATCAAAAGCCCATTTTGTAATTGTATAAATATAACATAATAAAATATATAGCTGTTTTATTTGTTATTTTGTTACCCAAAGATCAGAAATATAAAAAAAAATATAGAATGTTTATATGTCACAAAGAAGTTAATTCCTTAAAAGAATGTGCTTTCAGTTACATGCCTTTTTCCTATGAAAGTTGGTCGTGGAGTGTTAATAATTCCTCAGAGAATAATTCAAAATTTGATGAATATTATTACCTTCCACTACATAACAATAAAGGATTTTATCAAATTGTTACCATGTTTCTCAAATATTGTAGCCATATATATAATTCACTCTCTAATGATAAAAACCATAATCATAATGAATATGTAGCAGGAAGATGCCGACTACGCCAATTACCAGGACTCTTGCTCTTAGGTTATGATACTGAGACACGAAAGAAAGGTATAGTATCTTTATCATTTTTCACCAGTGACTTGCCATGCACTTGGGTTATTCCAACTTATTCTTATTTTTCTGAAATTGTTACCAATCCAGGTTGGATTGCAACTACAATGCTAAAACCTAAAATACCACCTGTTTTTAATTTACCCCACCCTATTAGTATCTTCAGTCTTGCTGACAGTGGTTTAGTAGTAGCTTATCATTGGTCATCTATTCTCTTTTTGCTCTTAGAACCCATATTGGTGATACCTTCTTCTCAGCTTCAATCTAAAAATCTAAAGGGTAAGTGGGATCCACATCAATTAGTAAATAAAAGTAAAAAATATCTTAATGATAAAGAAGCAAGTCTAAAACTTCTCGGTTCTCATTATATCATTCAATATTTTCCCAAGTCTCATCTTAATGAAAATACATTTTCTGTTGCAGTCTTTCACTCAAAGCATTTACCGATCAACCAAGAACTACAACACGATTCATTTCAACCCTCAGATTTTATGAAATCCCTCATTTGGGGTATTTCTCTTCTACAACTGAGTCAAGAAAGTCTGAAATAAATAATGGCAACAAGTTCTTATTCCTCTCTACCACATCATCCTCCTCCTCCTTATTCAATCATAAAACTGCAAAGTAGTGATGGTGATATTTTTGAAGTAGAATATGATATTATCAGACAGAGTGGTGTTATAAAAACCATTTTAAATGATTTGAGTGATGATACCAATGATGAAGCTATTCCTCTTCCAAATGTAAACACTATTATTAAAAAAAAAAATAATTGAATGGTGTGGTTACCATCACAATAATAATGATAGTTCTATAATGTCATTTTCAAAATGGGATTTTGATTTTTTTGAACAAGATACATTGTTGCCAATAATTTTGGTGGCTGATTACTTAAATATTAAAGATCTAACTGACAAAGGAATCAAAATGTTTGCCAATATTATTAAAAAATTGACAGTAGAAGAAATCAGATAAATATTTCATATAACTAACGATTTGACACCTGAAGAAGAAGAAGAAATTATTAAAGAAACTAACTGGTGTAAATTTATATAATTAAAAGACAAGAAAGGATGTAAAGAATAATTACTGTGGAGTTCGTAAACCGTAGACTTTTTTATTAATTGTTAATGAAGGCAGAGGACATGACCTCTTGGGTGTTAGTAATAATTAGATGCTAGAAATTAGGTTTTGAAGATTTACTTTAAGGAGAAAATACAAGATTTGATAAAATAGTACTATGTTTTTTTCACATATCTTTATAGCTGTTGATATGTATTAATTAGATCCATATTGAATGATTGTAGTAAGCAATAAACAGTACACTGATGAGGAAATATATAAAATACTGTCATTTTTGTAATGTACTTTTATAAGATTGAGCATACATATGGACTACAATATACATAGAGTATATATTATAAGGGTAGGTGGTGACAGAGTGGATAGCACTCTGAGCTGTGGATCTAGAATTCAACAATTGTCCCGGGTGGTTAATAGATGCTGTTCATCTACAGATTGCCAACCCCAATATCTCTCTAATATATTCTACAGATATTAGAGGGGTTAATAAACATCTTGGTCAACTATGTAGTTTAATAAATTTACATCATATATTTAGATGCTTTGAAACCATTAATATAAATTATTCTGCATTACTTCTCCAATTAACGGTGTTATCTAATGCCTCTATTAATTCCATAAATCGCAGAGAAAATAAATTTCCCGCAAATATTATTTCTGCGACAAGTTTTGAGGATGTTAAACGTCAAATTATGGCCACTGAATGTTCAGATTTACTTCGAGATGATATGAGTTCCTTTGTATCACGTCTTACAACTAATCTCCCACCGCCAGTAGGAACTAATTTCTTTAATTTGATTCTAAAAAAAACCTAAATCATCAGTTTAATATACATATATCCCCCTACCACGTATCAATCATGTTATTATATATATATTTTGTAATTGTATCAAATGTTTTTTGTATTCTTTATATGTTGAATCTAATAATTTCTTTCCTTTTTTCGTATATGTTCCATTCTGAAATTCTTCAAGACCTTTTTTAATACTATATTTAGTCTTATGAGCTGTTTTGTGAAGAGCATGAGGAAAGGCCTCGCCCATTTGGGATCATTCTATAAATAAATGTTGACCACAATTCTTACTGGGAATTAGATAATAGGGGCAAGTGGATATCTGGCAAGCATTTGTTAAGATTTAAACTTCATATCTGAATACATATATATCATGGAATGATGTTTTCTCACAATTAAACAATCCCATCTGATGGACTTTATCCATTATTTCCTTAGGTGTCATTGGATTCAATATTTCTTGGTGAACTTTCATGTATGACATCACCCAATTTTTTTCCACTTTTTTTTATAAATATCTCTGAGATTCCATTTCTCTATGACTTCTCTAATCATCTCATTTCTGATATTAAAGTGACATTTATCATAGTCCTCAATTTGCTCAAATTTTTTTAGTCTTTCACGAGAGCTTGGAAACTTCAAAGCATGATACAAACATTTAAAAAAAACTGTCATTAAACAACTCATTCAATACTAATTCGATTTCATACTCTTCAAATTCCTTCATCATCTCTATGACAAATATCCTCAAAGTTTTTAGAGACAAATCTCCTGCATGAGACCATGAATAAAAGGCTTCAATTTTCTCACTATTTATTTGTATTTCCTTTAAAGGAAAAATATTGGCTGGACAAAGTTTGGTCACATCTAAATGTTTTAAAGCTTTTCGAACTTCATGTAATGTATAATAATTTTCTATACTATATTCAGATTCTTCAACATTATGTTCCAAACATTTCTGCTTTTCTTTCTTATATTTATCAGAGGTGATAAAAAAATGTGGGTAAGGATACTCAAATTTGACTTTACAAACACATCTGCCCACATATTCTAAAATGATCATTTTCATGATTCTCTTTAAATTCTTCATATACTGAGGGCACTGTGAGTTATTATCTCTCATCATCATATACATTATGAACATGGGTTTAATTAGCGTTTCACACTTAAGAGATATTCCATCAAATTTTAAAATACTCTCTGTCATTAATGCTTGATTTATATTATTTTCACTTTTCAAAATCTCCCAATATTTTTTCAGTTTCCATCGTTTCATGTATGCATTAACAACAGTAGCTTGAATACTATTAATTATTCTACAAACATACTTGGGTCGGCTTTTAATTGGATACTTCTCAAAGAGTTTTATCAACAAAGCAGCTAATGATCCTAGATGAGCATTGTGATCCTTAATAATCGGATTCTTCAAAACTGCAAAAGTCATCATTTTAGCAAAAAGGTTAGTTTCCATCAGTGATCCCATAACATGAGCCTCCTCAGGTGTGAAAATTGGTATAATAGCATTAAAGCGAGTTTCTTGTTTACCATTAATAATTTCAATTTCATTGTATTTATGACCAACTTCCCCATATATGTTAACAAAATCAACAAGGGCTGTCACTCCAATTAAATCAAAGGGGGCTTCAACGATTTGAATGATATTATATGACCAAATATTTAAGACTGTACAGTTTAGGTTACGAAAAAGTACAGGAATGCCTGTTATGTTCCAAACAGTCGATAACTGGAATTTATTGACTGAATTAAACAGTGTTAGAAATTTTGGTTCTTGTAAATCACTGACTGTTGAAGTGAGAGAAATCCTACAACAATTTTCAGGTAAAACTTGTAATTCAAGAATATGGCGTTTTACTTTTTCAAATATTTTCACAAAATCATCTATATCCTTTTTAAAGTCATTGTCAGTGTATCCTTTTAGTTGATAAGCCTTCTTTGAATAGTAGTGACTTGATACTGTTATTGAGTTCAAAACTACACCAGCAAATTCCAATTCTTTAATATATTGTCCTTCCTCAATAAATTTCTTTATTCCATTGATTTTTTCCCTGAGATTAGTTTCAATATTGGTGTAAACTCCTTTAAAATGCCTAGTAAAATTACCTCTTACATCTTTTATGTTCATAATCCTTAGAAATAGTTCATCACAAATTTTCTTTTCTAGGTTAATAATCTCTCTCAAAAAATAATACTTCTGTTTGTCTTTGTTATAAATTTGAATTATTCTCCGATTCCATTGTGTAATCAGTTGATCCATTATTTTTACATTTAAATTTTGAAATTGTAAATGAAGGATATATTCAGTTTTGCTATTTGTAAACATGTATATTTTTTCACCATTATATTGTTTAAGATAAACATACTCATCAAGATAAAATTCACTTTCTAATGTTCCACCAGGCAATAAAGAGCCTTCTACAGATAAACGTATTTTTACAGAACTGCAATGACTACTTATATTCTTCATTACATCTTCCATATCATCCATTTCAAGTACTTGAAATAAATTTGGTATTGTATTTACAGTATTAAGTTGTGCTTGTAAAAATAAACTCTGTTTAACTGGATATTCTTTTCCAATTCCTAACACAAAAAATTCACACTTTTATCCAACAGGACATTTCATTTTTTCAAGTTGAGTTTCAGGCTTATCTCTTGATACACTATGGAAGCCATCAGTGATAAAAAACACTTTAATATCTTTTGATTGACAACTTTCAATTTCCTCTTGAATTTTCTTTAATGCTCCGATTAAATCAGTAGAACTATTTCTAAAATCACTTTTTTGAATCTGTGGGCTACATCCCTTTTTCTCAATAACATCACTAAAGGTATACCTAACAGTTTCATTTCCACACTTCTCTAAAATAGGAGCCATATACTTATTCCATTGGTTCATTAATGCTGACCAATAAACACTCATTGAAGTTGAAGTATCAATCATCAGTATATTATATGATAATTGGGTAAAAACGTCAGGGAGAGTAGAAGGTAAATGTAGAATAACATCCATCCTTCCTTCAGCCTGTAAAAAAAATTTCAATGTATTTTCATAGAAATTATTAAAATTTTCGGCTACCTAACCTAATCTAACCCATAAAGACTACTAGGTACGGCATATAATAATGAAAGAGAATGATAACTAATACTTACAATTTGTGAGGAAAGAAGATGATAAGCTTCAACCTTTACATTTATGGGAATAGATATTTCAATTCTATCAATTTTTCTGGTGGAAACGTTGGTGGTAATGAGCTGAGAAGATAACTTAATGAATGTTATCATGCGTTATCATTGGTATCCATACGTTTCAGTATGACAGTCAGAGCATCCTCAACTGATTGTCCTTCAGGAGGTATCCCAGATTATAAGTCAGAGCATCCTCATGATCGTCCTTCAGAAGGTATGGCTCCACAAGCAATTCTCTTTTCCACCAATAGACGAAATGTTCTAACGTTACGAGCCTGCAAAATTATAACGTTTTAAAGTTTAATACTTTTCCCTATTTCACTGTTAAATTGGAGGTAACGAGGGCTTATCTTGGCCCCAGCCTCTTTGTTCTCCATGTGAATTAGCACAAATGAACAGCCTAAGAGTTACATTCACTAATATATATACTGTCAGAATGTTATGACGTCATTTCCTCTTAAAAGATCATTATGATATTATATTAAAAAGTAACATCTTTTACCACTCTTTTCCAGTACTGATTCAATGCAACGTACACACATGGTGCCTTGGTATCCGAAGGAACATTTGTTTTATAAAAGGGGTTACTACTACTCGGTGTAGTGGAGTTTCGAGAATATAATAAGTTTTTTTGTTACAAAAGAATAAAATGAAACCTTTTTTCGAGGAACATTTACTTTCATCCTAGACTGAGAGAGTGTGCTAGCCAAAGCTCCTCCGTTTTAAAACTATTTATTATACATTATGGATGTTTTAATGATTGAACTATTGGTTTTAGTTGAAGCTCTGAGGACAGAATTAAATTACCTATGGGACGAAGTACAGCAGTTGAAAGAGTATCAAGCGAAAAGAAATAAGGCAACCAGCTTTAAAAAAAACCACTTGGAAAGTTGTTAAGGATAGAGGTCTTAAGAAAACTTTGGTAAAACCTCCTTAAGACATTATGATAAATTATCTATCAGCTCACCCACAAGATGAACTTCATTCAAATTACAGTGCTTAAAGTAACAGTTACCTAATTTTTAATTAAAGCTCTTCTAACCTTTGATATATATTGATTAAAATATCCTTGAAACGTGCTTTACAAACTTACAAAAAACCCAGCTCTTCTAATAAAATTTTAATTATCACAAAAACTTGGCCTATTGGGGCCTTGCATGGCGGGCAGGGTGAGGCGTGTGAATTGACTAGCATTTACGTCCACACGTCACAAACGGTTTATGTCAGTGTTCGTATTTCCTTATCATAATGGAGACACGCCGAGAATGTTGCACAGAAAGCTGTGAGGATTCTAACCAACCAATTAAGAGTCGTAAAGTTTCTTGAGGCACGCAAATATTCCATGAAACTTGATGGTAACTGGCACGTCAAGGAACATATAAAAGGAGTAGAAATATTAATGAGATTATTAATTCTGTCGGAGTGAGAGTAAACACAGATATATGTCTCTCCTACCCGAACTTCTTTTCTATTACCACCACATTTTCTTGGCTTATCTCATGTCAGAAGAACAATACGTAAACTTGTTAAGGTTCATTTTGGATCTACACTAGCTGCTGGATATGACTTGTACAGGTATAGTTGGAATTTACTTATTTTTTTTTTTTAATTTATGACTTATCTATATTTAAATATATTTTAATTGCCATATATATTTAAATATATTTTAATTAACAATCTACCTTTTGCTTCAGTGCTGCCTACGATGTTACTGTGCCAGCACAAGGAAAAGGTGTAATCAAGATAGATATTCAAGTAAAAGTACCAGAAGGTTGTTATGCTCCACGATCTGGTCTTGCTTTTTTTTTTTTTAATCACATTGATGTTAGAGGTGGTGTCATTGATAGTGAAATGTTTCTGTGGTTCTCTTCAATCATTCTAAAGTAGATTTTAATGTGAAAAAGAGAGATCGAATTTCACAACTAATTTGTGAACGAATATTTATTCCTGATTTGTTAGAGGAAGTTTAGGACATTGAGCATACCAAATGCCCCTGTGCCGCATATCGTTTTTTTTAATCAACAGAAATTAGTAGTAGTAGTAGTAGTCAAACAACTAGCTAAATATACAGTGTGAATTAGTGATTCTCAACGATTACAGTGATAAGAGTGAGTAACTTGTGTGTTGACGAAATGACTGAGGCGGTCTGCCTAAGGAGGCGGTTGTTACTTCCTAAAACATGCCTACTGAACTTCAATGAAAAGATGGTGTGGACTGTACGTTTAGCTATGGAGTATTTTGATTTTAAACCATTATTCAAGGAGGGTCAGGGTCTTCATCAGCCATACATCACAGTTGGAACAGAAGAGGCCGTTAAACATTTAACTACAGATGGCTTTCAGAATATTGTGATGGTTGTTCCAGAAGTAGGTATTTTCACAAAGGTCATACTTTTCAAATATCCAACTTACTTGGATCCCGATCATCTCTTTTACAATGATAGTGTTGTTTGGGTAAAGGGAAACATTGTTCATTATAAAAAACAAAGTCAGGTTATAGCTTTAATAAAAGGTGAGGCTCCTAAAAAAAATTTTGTACAAGGACTAGGCTATAGAAAAGTCTCAAAATACAAAGAGAAGCCAAAATTATGCCTGAAGTGTTATTATTGGGGGCATTTGGTTTGGAAATGTCAGTACGACCCCAGGTGTAAGTACTGTGGTAATAAACATGACTCTAAAGAGTGTACAAAGAAACAAAAATTTCCATTTTGTTGTAATTGTCGAGGTAAGCATACTCCTTGGTTTTATCTATGCCCCATGAAGCCTACAAATGCTGTTGCAGGGGGGTGGTATTCTGCCAGCTAAGGGGAAACAAACTAGCTAGGCCCACACAACTGCATCAAATATTAACAAGGCTCAGATTGAAAGTCCTAAAGTCCTGTAGTATACAAATGTAACCTTATTACTACTAGTATATTGAATTTTTTGCAGTAACTTTACTAAACTAATGTATGTATGTAAGCATCTTTCCCATTCAAAACAATATGCAAAGTGAAGTGCATTGAAGTGCAAACCACCATCAATACTCAGAATATACCTAAAACGTTGATAAAGCGAGAGGGGCTATTCAGTAAATTCAATTTTAATAATAAAAGGATAGACTGGGAGATAATAAACAGGGAACTTACAAACATTCCATGGGGAACTGTTCTAAATAATACAAGTCCTACAGAAGGAATAGAAAAACTGACTTCAGAAGCGTATCAAGTCTGTCTGAAACATGTTCCTTTGAGGAAAGCCAGAAAGAGATCTAACGTAGAAAGAGAACGCAGACGACACTATAAACGCAGGAAAAAAATAACGGAACTGCTTATGCAGACACGAATTTCCCGTCAAAGAAGGAATAATTTAAATAGGGAGATTGAAGAAATCGAGCGGAAATTGAAACACTCATATGAAACTGAAGAAAGGCAGTTAGAACAGAAAGCAATTCAGGAAATAAAGAAAAATCCAAAATATTTCTTCTCATATGCGAAATCAAAAGCAAAAACCACTGCCAGTATTGGACCTATCCGTACAAGTGAAGGTTCATACACGAAGGATGACAAAGAAATTAGTGAAATCCTAAAAAAGCAGTATGAGGACATGTTTAGCACTCCAATAAACAACATGAAGGTGGAAGATCCAGACAATTTCTTTATGCGGGATATTCAAACCCCTGTAAATATAACTGATATAAACACGAGCGCACTAAATTTTGATAAAGAAATTGAAAACATGCCCATGCACTCGGCCCCAGGTCCAGACTCATGGAATTCAATATTTATAAAGAAATGCAAAGTGCCGGTAGCACAGGCACTCAGTATAGTGTGGAGGAAGAGCCTGGACACGGGGGAGATACCAGATGCACTTAAAGTAGCAGACATAGCCCCTCTACACAAGGGAGGGAGCAAAGCATTGGCAAAAAATTATAGACCAGTTGCACTAACATCGCACATCATAAAAGTATTTGAGAGAGTGATTAGGAGTCAGGTCACCAATTTCGTGGAGACCAATGACCTTCACAACCCAGGCCAACATGGATTTCGAGCGGGAAGATCGTGCCTCTCACAGCTACTTGAGCACTACGACAAAGTCACTGAGGCATTAGAAGAGAAAAAGAATGCTGATGTGATATACACGGACTTTGCAAAGGCTTTCGATAAATGTGACCATGGCGTGATAGCACACAAAATGAAGTCAATGGGAATAACCGGTAAAGTAGGTCGCTGGATACTCAGTTTTCTGTCAAACAGGACTCAGCGAGTAACTGTCAACCATATAAAATCTAGTCCAAGTGCAGTGAAAAGCTCTGTACCTCAGGGTACAGTCCTTGCACCGCTGCTTTTCCTTATTCTCATATCAGATATAGACAAAAATACAAGTCACAGCTTCGTATCATCCTTTGCAGATGACACAAAAATCAGTATGAAAATTACCTCGGCTGAGGACATTGAAAAACTTCAAGCTGATATTAACAAAGTTTTCGACTGGGCATCAGAAAATAACATGATGTTTAACAGTGATAAATTCCAGGTACTCAGGTACGGTAAAAATGAGGACCTTAAACATAATACAGAGTACAAAACACAATCAAATGTACCCATAGTAGGAAAACAGCATGTAAAGGATTTGGGAATAATAATGTCTGACGACCTAACGTTTAAGGAGCATAACCAAGCAAATATTGCGACAGCCAGAAAAATGATAGGATGGATTACGAGAACTTTCAAATCCAGGGATCCCATCACAATGGTTGTACTCTTCAAGTCACTTGTGTTGTCCCGTCTTGAGTACTGCTCAGTACTCACTTCCCCCTTCAGAGCAGGAGAGATTGCTGAAATAGAGGGAATACAGAGAACATATACGGCACGCATAGATGCAATAAAGCACCTAAATTATTGGGATCGTCTCAAAGCCCTCCAAATGTACTCACTAGAAAGAAGACGAGAGAGATATCAAATAATATACACCTGGAAGATACTGGAGGGCCAAGTACCAAATCTACACAGTAAAATAACAACGTACTGGAGTGAACGACATGGAAGAAAATGTAGAATAGAACCAATGAAGAGCAGAGGTGCCATAGGCACAATCAGAGAACACTGTATAAACATCAGAGGTCCGCGGTTGTTCAACGTCCTCCCAGCAAGCATCAGAAATATTGCCGGAACAACCGTGGACATTTTCAAGAGGAAACTAGATTTATTCCTCCAAGGAGTGCCGGACCAACCGGGCTGTGGTGGGTATGTGGGCCTGCGGGCTGCTCCAAGCAACAGCCTGGTGGACCAAACTCTCACAAGTCGAGCCTGGCCTCGGGCCGGGCTTGGGGAGTAGAAGAACTCCCAGAACCCCATCAACCAGGTAATATATAATTAACAAATTACAATGTTCGAAGGATAATTGGAATAATAAAAGAAAAACAAATTAAAAAAAATATTTTTTTTATATATATTATATTTATAGAGGGATATAAAAGAGGATGTTCTCCTGCTCAATTCACTTGACACAGATGTCAGTAGCATATTATATACCTTGGGCAAAAGTTTATGTTGTGACCACCGGGCACACTGATTACCACTGTGGACATGAACAATTTGAGAAAGAATGAGTCAAATAAAAGAAGAAGGTGGTTATCACTCAGACGAGATATGAAGCCAATCTTCATAGACAGGATGAATGACTGGTTCAGGGAATACCAAATCCCAGAAGATATTGATACATTTGTTGATGACCTTAATCACCAAATTGAAAGTTGTCTCAGAATTCAGCGCCGTACGACTCGGCGAAGACCCCCTCGGAAGAAAATGCCTTGAGGCAAAGATCCACAAAGTAAAGCTGAAGAATTAATTCACATGTGGAGTAAGGCAGCATCCTCCTCCTCCCTCTCAACGGAAATCGTCATGGAACCGCTCCTGCTACACAATGACAGAAGAATCAGAATAGCGAGAGCACAGTCTAGTGAGGACGAATATGGAGAACCTATCACAGCCCAGGAAGTAAGGGCGGCTGTTAAGAGAGGTAAAATTACAGCACCTGGTGAGGATGGCATTACCTACGACATACTTAATGCACTGTGTGAAGTGTCTGGGAATCCACTACTCCTATTGTTTAACAAATCATTCCTAAATGGAGTTCTGCCCACACAATGAAAACACGCCAAAATTGTTCCCATACCAAAACCCAATGACCCTGGCAATTACAGACCTATCAGTCTCGTGTCATGTACTTACAAGATGCTGGAAAAGATCATCCTAAAACGACTGTTGCACAAAATAGGTAGGTTTGGGGAAGGAGTCAATGGATATGTAAAAGGACGGAGCACAGCCAATTGTATAATTAATTACCTGGTTAATGATACGGCTAGGTACTCTGTATTTGTTGACATAAAAGGAGCCTTCGACAAAGCCCAGGAAATTGCGATCCTGGACGAGCTTGCATGCATGGGTGTCAAGGGGAGACTCATGAAATGGATTGAAGACTACCTCACAGGGAGGAAAGCTAAGGTCTACTTCAATGGAGCAATCTCAAGAACAATGAATATGGAACTCGGGACCCCCCAAGGAGGAGTCTTAAGCCCTACACTATTCAATGTACTTATGAATGCAATTGCCAATATTGATTTTCCTGAAGGAACACAACTAGTGGGATATGCAGATGATGTCCTAATACAAGCTCCCACCTTTGATAAAATAAAACAGGCCATTGAACTCCTTGGAAGGAAATGTATTGAGCTCGGTTTCACTCTCTCCACAAACAAGACAAAAGCATACTCCGATCACAAGCGGAGAGAAAATGAAGAACTGCAAATTAATGGTGTAACACTTGAATGGGTTGACCACTATCGGTACCTTGGCATCACTGTCGGCTCAAACAAGGGAAAGAAAGAGGAGCTCAATCAACTCATAGGAACATGCAAAAGTCGACTCAGGGAACTGAAACTGAAAGCTATAACCTGGAATGATGGCCATGGAGCCTCTATTGCTGTACTTAAAATGATGTACACAGACTATGTACGCTCCGTCATTGACATGGCAGCACCTGTTTTATGTACTTATTCACAAAGCGTTATGAATAGGCTAGAAAGCATACAGGATGAAGCCATTTCAATCATTCTTGGAGTTCCAAAGAAAAAAACTGCTGAAATGTCCAATCTACAAAAAGAGTTATTATCCCTTCCCAGTATTAAAGAAAGAATTGTGGAACTGAATGGTAAGCTTGCAATTAAGATTGCCAGAGATCCCCATTATAATGACATGGCTAAAAAAAAATTGAGCTCTTTGCTACTTTCAAGGGGAAACAAGAGAAGCAAAAAATGGCATGACAGAGCAGTCTGCTACCTTGAAGATCTTCACCTGCTTCAACAAGCTCGTGAGCTCATGCCTGTAGAAAGATTACCTCCCTGGGTGGATCCCCTGAATGACTCGTGCAGGATTATCATCAATGATATGGTAAAGAAAAAAACCAACATGGTACCCCAAGAAATGAGCCACAAGTATCTTAAGGAAATTTATAATGAAGCTGGAGATGAACTAGATCAAATCTTCACTGATGGGTCATCTAATCCTATTAATGGCCGGGCGGGTGCAGCATACACGGTAATTAAGAAGGATGATGTATTTTTTCCACCAAAAAATGAGGGAAAAGCGCGCATTGAGAACTTTACCTCTTCAACACAAGCAGAGTTAACTGCCATTGCTATGGCATTAAGGTATATTATTGAACAGAATACTACTGGAGCAGTGATTTGCACCGATTCGAGAGCAGCACTGCAAAGCCTAAATAAAGATATGGGCGAGAATCTTTCAATAGTCGCTGAAATTAAGAGAGTTGTGAAGGTACTAACCAACCAGGGAAGAGTTGTCAAGTTCCTGTGGATTCCCTCCCATGTTGGAATCTATGGAAATGAACGCGCAGATGTGTTGGCAGTTGAAGGCGCTGAGGGAGACCATATTGAATACTTCATACCCAAGACTCTTCTAGAAATTAGAAGTATTATTAGGGAACATCATCGTCATCTCTATCATTATGAACCAAAAAAAAAGAGAATGTGGTGGTTGTGGGAGAAAATCAATAATAGAGAAAAAACGTCTTGAATACAAATGTCCACACGTACAGCAGCTTTTTGTTAACAACATATAATAAGGATGATTTATAATGTATCTTATCTACCATTTGACAGAGGCTGTTTACCTTGGAGACCGGTTGGAAATATATGAATTGAATTTCAAATCTTATTGTTCCTTGTATTATATTTTTATATATGACAATTATATAACTATAATAAATACTTCTATAATTATTGACACAATATTATTATCCCTTTCACCAGATGGAATTATGTTCATTAAGAGTTAAGGATTACAGGTTACAAAATTATACATTCACTCTTCCAATTAGAATGAGTAATAATGGTTTTTTTAATGGTTTATAATCATTTCAAAATAAAATAAATGATCCATATTCTTTTTTGACCCACAGTTTTGTTATAAGACAGAGCAGCTGTACACTTGCTTTACAGTTGCTCAGTTGCTCTCTCTCCACGTGACCAGGTTAGCGTTCTCTCTCTCTCTCTCTCTTCACACAACTAGGTCAATGTTTTTAATAATATTCCTTTACATAACGGATTTTTATTTAGTTAAAATCTAGCCAAGGAAACCTGGTCCCAAATTCAAGAGTACTTAGAAGTAACATTTTCGTTCCCCAGGATAGTGCGCTGAGAGCATGGATGGAGATCATGAGACGTTCCTCTTCACCAGTGAGAGCGTAGGCGAAGGCCACCCCGACAAAATTTGCGATCAGATCAGCGACGCAGTGCTTGATGCCCATCTTAGCCAGGACCCTGACGCCAAAGTTGCTTGTGAAACGTGTACCAAAACTGGTATGATCATGATCTGTGGGGAGATTACGTCCAAGGCCCAAGTTGATTATCAACAAATTGTGCGTGATATTGTTAAGAAAATTGGTTTTGATGATTCACGAAAGGGCTTTGACTACAAGACCTGTAATATTCTTCTGGCCCTGGAGCAAAAGTGTGCGGAGATTGCTAATGGTGTACACGTTGGGCGCAGTGATGACAACATTGGTTCAGGGGACCAGGGACTGATGTTTGGTTATGCCACTGATGAGACCGATGAGTGCATGCCCTTAACTATTATGCTGGCACACCGTCTCAATCAGAAGATTGCAGAGCTGCGAAGAGATGGGACGTTCTGGTGGGCGCGACCTGACTGTAAGACTCAGGTCACATGCCAGTATGCCTTCGATCAAGGAGCTGTTATTCCCAAAAGAGTGAACACTGTTGTCGCTTCTGTACAGCACTCGGAACAAATTACTGTCGAAGCTTTGCATGACGAGGTTATAGAGAAGGTCATCAAGGTCATTATTCCTGAAAAATATATAGATGCTCAAACGAAATACCACATTGTCACGTGGGGGTGGGTGGTCCGGGGCTCTGCTAACACTCGGCTGCTAGGGGCTCAAAGGCCCAAATACTCAGCCCCTCCGACTCCCTGGATTCACCGGAGTCTCCTTGGTCACACAAGAGAGGACCAACAATGCCCACCTCCGCAGGTCTTTGCTTCCACCACAAAGGGGTGCCACTGATTCACCCTGGAAGCCCTTCAGTCAAACACGGGGAAACTGCTGTTAACAGTTCCGGCCTAGACCCGTGGGGGAGTGAAGGAAGACTCAGGCTTACCTATAACCATGACCTCCCTGAGTCTTGCCTGCCAGACAAAAAAGGTTGCAGGAACTCCTTTCCCGCCTGTCTTCTCTATCTTCCTCTTAGCAAGGTCGCCAGCTGGGTTATTATATCTGCGCCCCAGCAACGCAGTTCAGTGGGTGTATTATATATTGTTTGTAGCCAGAAATGTATGCTCATAGAGAAATATCATAAATGGAGGCACACTCAAACACAGTGATAAAATGTGTGGATTTACTGATGCAAATTACATGAACACACACACAATCACAAGTAATACATGAATACGGAAATATGGATAATGAGTCTGGAGATCGTCAGCCTCTTCTTCCACGACCTCCAACCCTCCTTCAACTGGGCAGAAAGACAGGAGTCTCACACTCTCACAGGAGGGCCTCTTCACCACGTCGGCGCCTCTTCTTCACTGTCCTGCCATCCATACGCACTGTCCTCTCTGACAGTCCTGGACTCAAGCTGCCTTGCAGCCTATTCTACTATTAAAGTAATAAAGTCTTGCTGCCACATACACAAGTAAATATTGTGGCCTAACTAGCCTACTCATACAAGGGGTAATTGGAGGGAAAATGATCTACCTTACATTCCAGGCTCACGACGCCTGTCCCTCGATGGTGTGAGGTTCCCACGCTTCCTTGGGTCGATCCTTGACGATCCAGGACGTTCCACAGGTCCTCAGGTGTCGTGGAGCCTTCGCGTCGTCGCCGTTCCAATCCCTGAGATTCAGCTGCCCCAATCCTGGTTCATCGATGGGCGCTGAGCTAATCACTATTTTCCCCACACTCGCCTCTCCCACAAGGCGTTGCTCCTTGTCCTAGGCACGGTGTCGTCCTTCCAAGATTCTCAGTGGATGTGACCCCAGTCACAGCTAGGCCTGCCCGCCCACCTTCCAGACCTCAACGTCCAGCCAGCGGCGCCGCCCAGCGTCGTCGCCGACTATTTTCCAAGTTTGGCACTTCTCTGCTCACTGAACTTGGTTCCTCTTTTGCTTCCCAGAAGCGCAGGGTCTCCAATAACTATGATGGGCTGCGATGGCCAGCTCAATCCACTGAACAAGGCTTGCAGAGCCTCCAATCCTTGAGAGCAGACCGAGGCGCGTCCTGTCGCTTCCAAGGTCAGAACAACTCTGACGCTGGCGCCGCCCAGGGCACTCGGTGACGTCATGGCGGGCCCTGATTCGTCGCCCGCGACCTACGTCGGCCAATCCGCGATCGGCTAATGTCCCTTCCAAAAGGTCATATCTGCCATAGAGGATACTGTTTCATTTTATAACAGGGCGCCAATTTTCCTTTATTTACAACTTATAATATAACTTCCTTCCCTTAACTGGCAGCCGGTCTGGTCGCCACATATATCATTAGACTCCCTGAACCTCAGAGAATCAGTAGGGAGAGCTGATATGACTCTTTAAGCCGGCAAACGGAAGAAATAGGAGAGGGCACCGTAACAACATCAACCCTTGCGGAGAATTCATCATGGGTGGACCTCAAGGTAACGCTGGGCTAACTGGTAGGAAAATCATCGTCGACACTTACGGTGGGTGGGGCGCTCACGGTGGGGGAGCGTTCTCTGGCAAAGATTACACAAAGATTGACCGCTCAGCGGCCTTTGCCGCCCGATGGGTTGCCAAGTCACTAGTGAAAAACAAATTATGTAGACGCTGTTTAGTTCAGGTATCTTACACCATTAGTGTTGTGCACCCCATAAGCATCAGCATCTTCCACTATGGCAGCTCACAGTACACATCAAAACAGCTTCTGAAGATTGTTAACCACAACTTTGATCTACGACTAGGACATATTGTCAAGGAGCTGGGCTTAAAGAGACCAATCTACAGTGATACCTCGTGTTATGGACATTTTGGACGGCAACAGTTCTCTTGGGAGCAGCCCAAGAAGTTGACCATCCCTGAATTTTAGAGTCCAATAATTCTTAAGGATGACTATGGCCAGTTTGCTGATATAGGCAAGTATTGTTCAGTGGGAACCTTTAATTTTATATTCAATTGATAATTTTATATACTTTTTTGACGTTTTATATACCAGAGTATATAAAATCCCCGGGCCTTTTATATCTCCGAGTAAATAAAATTAAAATGACCCTATAAATAGATAGAATTTGGTTTTTATTCTTATAAGGTGACATCAGCATCTGGGTCAAGATAAATACGTTTTCCTCCTTTAAACTGAATCCAGTTTTTATCTTTTCTGTGGGGGGTTCTCTGTGGTCGTCGTCCTCCTCCTCCTCCTCCTCCTCCTCCTCCTCCTCCTCCTCCTCCTCCTTCTCCTCCTCCTCCTTCTTCTCCTCCTTCACCTCCTCCTCCTTCTCCTCCTCCTTCATCTCCTCCTCCTCCTTCTCCTTCTACTGTTTGTGATTCTCCTCCTTCTCCTCCTCCTCCTCCTTCTCCTCCTCCTCCACCTCCTCCTCCTCCTTCTACTGTTTGTGATTCTCCTCCTTCTACTGTTTGTGATTCTCCTCCTTCTACTGTTTGTGATTCTCCTCCTTCTCCTCCTTCTACTGTTTGTGATTCTCCTCCAACTGTTTGTGGTTCTCCTCCTCCTCCTCCTGCAACTGTTTGTGGTTCTCCTCCTCCTCATCCTCCTCCTCCTCCTCCTCCTCCTCCTCCTCCTCCTTCTCCTCCAACTGTTTGTGGTTCTCCTCCTCCTCCTCCTCCTCCTTCTCCTCCAACTGTTTGTGGTTCTCCTCCTCCTTCTCCTCCAACTGTTTGTGGTTCTCCTCCTGTTCCTCCTCCTCCTCCTTCTCCTCCAACT
The DNA here is from genome assembly GCF_040958095.1 of Procambarus clarkii. Taxonomy (NCBI): domain Eukaryota; kingdom Metazoa; phylum Arthropoda; class Malacostraca; order Decapoda; family Cambaridae; genus Procambarus; species Procambarus clarkii. The sequence goes on along the minus strand of NC_091167.1, from coordinate 7,244,220 downwards.
GTTTGTGGTTCTCCTCCTCCTCCTCCTCCTTCTCCTCCAACTGTTTGTGGTTCTCCTCCTCCTCCTCCTCCTCCTCCTTCTCCTCCAACTGTTTGTGGTTCTCCTCCTCCTCCTTTTACTGTTTGTCCTCCTCCTTCTACTGTTTGTGATTCTCCTCCTTCTCTTCCAACTGTTTGTTGTTCTCCTCCTCCTCCTCCTCCTCCTCCTCCTTCTACTGTTTGTGAAGTTTTTACCTTTCCTACTCCTTCTCCTGCATCTTGTAATTCTCCTCCTCCATGTGATTCTTTTGTTTGTTCTTCTTTCTCGACTTCCACATAAATGTTAAATTTAATGCTAGCAAATGTGTCTGAGGAATTAATATTCTTAGCTAACATTTTACATTCCACCTCATAATGACCGTCTTCGAGTTCAAGTTTCATAACCACGAATGGGGGTAGTGAGTTTTCTTTCATTGGGAAACTGTCCAAATAAAATCCACAATTAAATATATCTTGACTTGCAGCATGGGTACATGATATCAACAATTGTTCATGTAAAATCGTTTTCCTTCCTTTCGAAATTTTATACGTGATGCATCTAAATTGTTCTTTAATTTGACGTCTTTTATTTCATTTAGATCTGTATAATTATCAGGTATGAAATTATGGAAATTCCATGGAAATATTAATATTATTGGATTTTTTGTATAATATCCCCTATCAATATTAGAATTTGTATATAGTTTATGTACGTAATATGCAGGATAACCATTGGGAAAGTATTGGTGGATTTTATCATAATAACTAAGGAATTTATTAAAGGGTTGAATTAGTGTCTTGTCAGTTTCAGCAATATTTTTAGGATTATACGAAATTGGTGGTTTGGGAACAATAAAGAGACCTTTATAAGTTTTTATGTCTTCGATAAATGGCGAGAATAATGATTCTATAAGTTTGGATTTCATTTTGGATTTTCGAAGTTCAGACGAATCTGTTTGACAAACGAATTCTTTTGTTTCTCGGGTATATTCTTTTGTTTCCTGTGGTAGTTTAGAGAAATCTGCTTGACAGATGGAGGATTGTAATAATTCTTGAAGTAATTCATGAGGTTGTTCGACGGATTCCATTTGATTGATGACGTGAGGAACGCCAGAGGACTCATTTTCACTTGTTTGAGGCAGTTCAGTTGCCTCGGTTGTTAATGTTTCTTCAGAGGTCTCAGTTTGTAATGTTTCTTGAGGCAGATCGGGGGCCTCAGTTTGTGATGTTTCTTGAGGTTCTTGAGGCAGTTCGGAGGCCTCAGTTGTTAATGTTTCTTTGGGTGGTTCAGAGGTTTCAATTTGTAATGTTTCTTGGGGCGGTTCAGAGGCCTCAGTTTGTGATGTTTCTTGAGGCAGATCGGGGGCCTCAGTTTGTGATGTTTCTTGAGGTTCTTGAGGCAGTTCGGAGGCCTCAGTTGTTAATGTTCTGCTGACTGATGTTAATGATTCTTGAGGTACTTTAGAAGCTTCTGTTGGACCGAGGGAGGATTGTTGAGATAGTTCAATGGACGTTAATGATTCTTGAGGTACTTTAGAAGCTTCTGTTGGACCGAGGGAGGATTGTTGAGATAGCTCAATGGACTCTGGTGTTGTGTCATGGCTGATGGAATTGTAATTGTTTTCCTTTTTATATAATTTTTTAGTATTTTTAAATTTTTTCCGTGAATTAATGACTACTATAACTGTAAGGAAAATAATTAATATTATTAACATAATAATTGTTGACAGTAGATTACTCATTCTTAATTTTCTCTTTTTTTAATTATATGATTTTTAATTCAGATATTTTAAAAAAATAAAGTAATTGTTCAACCAAAGTCAAATATGTTATTGTTTTTATCCTGTTGAGTAGTTTTCCAGTATCAAGTGATATTGGATATTATATTAAATATTGGAATACCATTCAATATTGAATGAGAAATTCAATGTTGAATGAGTCATTCAATGTTGGATTGTTTTCTAGTATCCAGCACTATACTATATACTCTATACTATGTCGATATTGATTAGTTTTCTGGTTAGTATCCAATGATATTGGATAGTATATTCAACATTGAACGTGTGCAGATGTGACAACAGTCACAAACACCCTGATGGATAGATGAAAAAAAAGAGATTTGAGTCCCTGATTAAAAAAAAAAAGACTACTACCACTACTACCCTACTTAAATTACTTACTGTTTTGCTTACTGAACACTGTAATACAACAGGTGTTGATGCAAACTCTAATCCAAAAAATGTCGTCCCGACCACAGGTGTTATTAGAAAACATATTTGCACTGATTCCATATCGTCATCTTTTAATTATTTGTTCCAGAGTTTGTAAAATTTGGAGCCATGTTATTCTTGACTCGTCATACATGCCATTCCGCACTCTTTATCATCGATTAATATGGGATTTCTTATACTCTTTTCCCTAGTCCACTTCTACACAGCAATGAAGACGGTAATTTGTCTCTTTACAATGCATCCTATATTGTGGAACAGTTATGTTACATCAAATACAACATAACCGATGGAAGATACTGTATGAGAGGCCTTCTAAAGATGAGCGAGACTAAAATGAATAACTGGTCGAAAATGGGTCAAGAAAAAAAAGACTCTGAACTATTTGAGTTATTGAATGATCATCCTGTGTTTACATCAACATTAAAAACAATGACGAGTGTTAATCATCCTTTAAAAGGTATGATAAACAAAAACAAAGTGTGGTCTTTAGTGACAGCTATGACAATGTTCTCTCGGGATACAGTTGAAATTTTACAATTGTTAAATATTTGTCTTCGAATGCATCCCACGTCAACTGTTCTGGATATTTTTTATGGATATACAGTTATTTTTCTTTTTTCTTTTCAAAACTTACAGCAATTTAATATTAATCATTATAAGGTACATTCTGCACTCTATCTGACCGAAAATATAATTCTTCATTCGTCAGAACAAACATATTGTTGTGAACAGGCCCTTCTAATCAATCATGTTCCAAGTAAAGGTGAAATTACACGTGTCGATTATGTTCCTGGAGTGGATATAGTCAGTATAGTTTTGAAGATAGTAAAGCGGCATTCATCTTTGCAATTTTTAATTATCGAATCCCAGCCACAATCACCACTTGTACAACAGTTACCGCAAAATGCTATTTGTTCATTTTCTACGTTTAATTCTTTTTCTTTTTCTTTTGATGTATTGGTGCATATGCCAGATTCTTCTGACATTAATAGGGAGGAAGACTGGAGAAAAAAAGTGAAAGAAATTTCAGTAATCAAATTTTGAAACATGTTATCCTATGAACAGAATAAACCCTGTTGCAATTTAAATATTAATGTATATCTACTAATGGTAAGTAAGAGGAATCAGGATTTATGTTGGATTATGTATTGTATTATGGGACTACGTAACTTTATAATTCCTGTAAGTACTGAAATGTGTCAGGTGCAAGAAAGGAGTTGTGAAGACAATGTTTTAGTTATTTGTTCATCTATTTCAAGTATATATATGTACTGTTATGACCATTATTGTAATTCTTCTATGGAAAAAAATTGTGTTATTACAATAGATGGGAGTTTTGAAAGATTTCTAGATGATGTTCTCTCTATATATAATTTATATGACCGACATGAATATGATGGTGAATGCAATTGTTGGTTACCACCTCCGTTAACTTACAGTGAGATTTATAGTGCCTATGCATTATCTTATCATAGAACACCAGATTTTATATTTTGGTTAAAAACAAAATGCACCTTTAATGGTGAATATATCCAAGTTTTAATTATTATATCATTTATACAGATATGTTAATAACATTTCAAACTATGCCAACATTTTCATTAGTTCGATTATTTAAAGGAAAAGATGTAATTTGTGAACATCATATGATTGCAACAATCACTAACAATTTAAAATTTGATGTATTGGAAATTGAACTGAATAATTCATTTGAAAAAGATATTAATACACTTCTTGGACAACAATTGGCGACATTTAATGAAATTAATATAAGTGAACGCCACTACTGTCTTCATTGTTCTAAATCTCTAAAGGATGAATATTTTGCTCTAAAACAAAAAATCAATTGGTGTGATACGGTAGCGGTAAGATTTACACGTTTTAATAGTTTTGATTTAATATGTGCTCAATGTGCAAATATCAATGATGAGGAATAACTGTATATTAATATTTTATTTCATCCAATTTTATATAAAAAAATGCACATTTAAACTGACCATATATTAATTATTATATTATAAATATAGATATGTTACAACAGGTTGTTAAACTATACCAACTAACTTTCTATTTTAGTTACCATCTCAATGAGGTTTATAGTGTTTATACATTATCATAGAACACCAATTTTTATATTTTTTGGGGGTTAAATTAAGTTTTGAGTCGGGGTCAAGGATGGCAGTGGCGACACTTCTTCATACCTTAAGACTTTTTTATCTATATACTATAAAATTGGAGAATTTAACAACTCAGAAACTTATTATTATTATTCATCTAACCTTAATAAACGTCAATTAATTAAACAGAAAATTTATGATATGTCAGGATTGTTATTTAATAACAAATTTGATTGGGATTAATTTGTTATGTAATATTCAAGAAAGCTATAAATTAAAGATTAAATAATCTTATAGACAAAAAATGAGATTATTGCTTCATTATATATTAATCATTTAGTTGATTTATGGATATTTCTTTTACAGCCCATTGCAGGTAGACAAGAACATCAGATTATTATTTTTTTTAAACCATGGCTAAATACTTATAATTATTCAAAAATATGACTGAATTTTCTGATGAAAAAATTAGAATTTCTTATTGACCATTATATGAAGCAAGGTAATTGGTCCAAATTAAGAAAAAAATGACTATATTAATATCAATTGTATTATTACAGTAGTAAAAGAATCTGATTTGCAACTAAAATATGATGATGTTTATTCAACATTAGTTTAAGAGTTACTAAACATACCAACTGATGAAGAAGATGATGTGTTCATGGACGCTTGCAAAAATAAGGACGTCGACAATCTGGCCATATTATCAACTTGATAGAGAGATTCTTGGATGCACCCCCCCCCCCCCACCTCCACGTCTTAGTTTCACTATATTTATGGATAGATAATAATAACACAAATGAGATTATAATAGAGATAGTAATTATTGTATACCTGGGATGGAAGGTATATAAACAGGCAAATTATGAGGGTTTATAGACCAGTTCATCTGCTCCTGTAATCACAGTAAGTACTGTTCCTGAGTGTAGTCGTATACCAAAAACAAATTTATTTACCATACCATTTGATTTTTTATTAAATAAAAAATAATGGAAGATGTTATTACTGAATCACAAGTTAAAATTTTAGTTGGTAAATATTTTATTGATATATTAAATTATTCAATTAATCTTTATAATTATAATATAAAACATATTTATTTGCCAATGTTTGATATGTTAGATAGTGAATTTAATAATATTATATCGGTTATGTTTGACACATATATAGATATATGTCAAAATATTGGGTTTTTAATAATAAATGGAAAATGGGATCATTACCAATGTGAATTTATTCTTGGTTTTATTCGAAGACAATTCAGTTATTATTTATACAAACTCCTAAAAAGAATTCATATTATCAAATTATACATTATTCTCTTAGAAAATACGTTACGATATCAAGGATGGGCTCTTATGGAATCTATTTGGACTATACAAGGAAAAATACCTTATTCTCTAATTAGAAAACCTATATTGAATGAAAGATGTATTAAACCCATTCTTCTGTCCCATACCGATATATATGACCTAAAAGATAATTTAAGTAATGTATATAATCGATCACCTACTGTAAAATATGTAAATGAAGTAACAAGAATTGTTATTTATAATTTGTATAATTTACTTATGAAAAAATTTAAATGTGTAAATTGCTTAGAGACTATTCTTCTCTGTTCTCTCCCCAAACAAAATCTTAAAAGATTAAACTGCCTTCCTAAAACAAAATCTGAAAACAATTTGGAATGTTTAGGGGATATTCTTCAAACTATCGATCTTCATATATATAAAGATGGGGAAGTCTATAAATATAAGAAACATCGCTGATTTATGTATGTGCGTGTTGTATGGTGTGGAAATAATCTAAATCATATTTTTTTCTTTTGTCTACAGGATGTTTAAGTAAGAATAGACTTATTGATTGGCTTCCATCATCATCATCATCATTATCATCATGATGTTGCTGTTAGAAGATTTCATTTGGCAACCACTTTCATATGAAATTCAACTGTATTTAGATGATGTTTATAGTACACACATATTTAACCTGTGGACAGTTCTTTGTGGTCTTTTTTGGTATTATTCAGGGCTTAGAGAAGTGAATTTTGTTGCACTTGTTTGTTGCCTAATATGTGAAAGAAACAGAGAAGTTTGCAGGAAGCAAGTTCAATATATGGTTATATATTTCTGCTTAGGAATTGGTATATGTACTATAGATGACACAAATGTCTTATTTCTAGTAGCATGTTTAATGATTACTTATTTTATGTGGAAATTAATCTATGGAGTACATGGTTATTATATGGTTTTAAGTATGGGATTAATGTTACTCCTTTTTTTTTATATGAACTGTTATCAGGTTATATTAACTTTATTTTATTTAATTATTCTATTTTACAGTACATATATCATAATAATCAAAGAATTTGCTGAAGGCAACCAAACATATTTATTTCATGGTTCATTTTTACATTTAATAGTGTTAATGATACACCCAAAGAAAAAGAAATCCTCTCTACCTAAGTTAGTAAATATTGAAGTTGATTTAGATCACATTCTGTTGCAATATCTTTCAGTTGCATATATTCCATTCTGGGGACATTATGTAAATAATAAATTTTCACCTCAATTCCACCCTGAACTACCAATAGATGGTTATCCACGTTCATCTTTCTTTTCTGAAGATGAACGATTATCTTGGCAAGGTGAGATTGCTTATTTCCAGCCGAAATCTACTGTCTTAAATTGTGCATCAAAAATAAGATTAGAACATCTTCAAAATATTTGTAATCATGCTAACAATTATTATTGGGAACAGCACATTTTTATTTTTGGAAAGCATATACTTACCAAGAAGGAACTTGATGAAATAATGAGTTTTATAAACCCAAAGGACACTGTGGTGTCTATTTATGCTCGTGGTGGATGGGTTGAGAGTTTTTTGCTGAATCGAGGTGTGAGCATTATTCCAACAGAAAACACAGAAAGATTAGAGTATATAACTGCAGTTAAATGGTTACCAAACGGGTATATTAGGCATATAGTTAAAGAAACTTGTATTAATAAAGAATATTCAAATGTCAATATACTTATAATCAATGAACCAATTGGGAATTTTTATATGACTATCGTTAGTATACTTAAAAGTTTCAAAGGACGACTAGTGATAATGTTTGGTTCTAACTTTCCTATGGTTATTAAAAGTGTTTTAAATGAAAAATACATTCATGTACAAACATCTAGTGTGCCCATTTTTATTAGGTCTACTGTTCATTTTTATATGAGAATAGACAATATCATATGATTATTGGAGTTGTTATTGTGTGGAAATATATAATGAGAATTGATGACATTAATAATAGTTTTGATTTTTAAAATTATGCACCCACAAAAAATTCCTGGCTTGTACTAATGTGAGGTTTAATTTAATAAGGAATTTATTTATAAGGTAAATAAGTTAATAAATGATGATTCTGACTTTAATTATATACAGTTATAATTACCCACAACATCTCAATGGTAATAATGATTTAAGTAAAGCCAGTGACAAGTCAGTCAGTCAGGCAGAACAAGCACAGCCAGTGACAAGTCAGTCAGTCAGGCAGAACAAGCACACCCAATGACAAGTCAGGCAGAACAAGCACACCCAGTGACAAGTCAGGCAGAACAAGCACAGCCAGTGACAAGTCTGGGCTTAAGTTTTTATAATTGTTGTTATACAAAGCTTAAAAGAACAAGAGGTCATAAATTTTTAACTAACTCAAAATAAGATATAGAAAAACATCATTACTTAAGTACTTATCAACCACACGAGATTTAATGGAATATTTTTTTTTTTTTTTTTTAATTTCACCAGGTCTGAAAATGAATGTCGGAGTTATCAAATCTAAAGCTGATGTATCTTTGGTAAACTGTTCAAACAAATGTTCATCCAGGCTGGTTATGCATTTAAATACAGTTCTACATTCAAAACAAGTAAAAAAGTTGTTTAAAGATTTGGTCAATGTTCCAATACACTTATTAGTTTTCCAAAAACGTCTGAAAATGAATGTCTGGAGTTATCAAATCTAAAGCTGATATATCTTTGGTAAACTGTTCCAACAAATGTTCATCCAGGCTGGTTATGCTTTTAAATACAGTTCCACATTCAAAACAAGTAAAAAAGTTGTTTAAAGATTTGGGACTGATTTGCTGTTTGTTTCCACATATATCATATTTTTTTTCCACTGTTTGTTTTCAGTCTGAATCATGTGGATTGATTTCAAATGTAGGGTCAAGTTATATTCATCCCTAAATCTATTCCCACACAATTGACATTTTAACCGTTTTACTCTGTGTGTTCCCATATGTCTAGTCAAGTCCCATTTTTTAATGATTTTTTTCTACATACTTCACATGAAAACCATTTTTCTCTAATGTGTTTTTTTTCACATTCACTGCACTTTGGAGTTTTACCGGTACGAATTGTAAAAATGATAGTCTTCTTTGTATGAGTTGTGAAATGGATTGTTAGTGTTCTTATTGTACTATATTTTTTTCCACATACATCACATAAAAAAATTTTTTTGTTGTATGGGTTTTTGTTTGATCAAGTGACATCTCTAAGAGAATTATCTCACTTCCACCTGAAAAGAAAACAAAATTAATTAATTTATATAATTATTCTGATTTATAATATATACATTGACTCTTATTACATTATAGTAATATGATATACTTTATTTTTATTACTTTATAATTAACTTTGTTATAATAGACTTAAGTAAATTATACAACATACGTATGGTGTTGGGGTTGAAGAAACATTAAATGTTGAATGTGCTTTAGATTGTGTGATTGTTGTTTTACTACTCAGAAAGAAGTGTCCATGAAGTATGGCGAACCTGTAATGATTTGCAGAGCCTGGCAAACTCTTTTATATACCAATCCAGTCAGACTGATACAGACTTGAGAGGCTATAGTTACTTATATTTAAGGGGGCTTACGCGGGTTGAGTAAAAATTGTTCAATTTGTTTATATATTTTTTTATGAAATGGTTATAGAAAGGGCTGCAGCTGGTCCAAGTTTCACCATCACACCCTAAACAGAAAAGGAGAAAAAAAATACACAACGTATTATGCAACGAATGTTCAACATTCTCAAATAATCTCAGGGAACACATGTGTCAACTAAAATGTCTACTATGTGTTGTAGAAGCACAAACTCTTGTAATAATTGTAATATGTATGTGCAATATATTTATATGTAAATTTTTTTTTTCTTTTTTTTTTCTTTTTTTTTTGGCCAATTTTTTTTCTCGTTTGTTATCAAGGGATTTGCATGCAACTTGCACACCTTGCTCAATGGATGCAAGGGTGCCAATTATGAACGAAATCTGTTGAAGTCAAGCTCAGCTACAGGTGGCCGAACTTGGATCTTTATTTTACTCTGGAAAGTAATTTACACCTTCAAAGTACTTCAGAGCTTTCATTTATTAATCAATTTACATGCAAATTACACCTTATATGTAGAGTTTGTTCTTCTACAAACCTATTGAGACATTTTAGTCCAATGTCCATTTGTTGATTTTATAAAAATTTATAAACATCATATATTGCATATTTTTGGAAGGGTAACTTTGAATAATTATATTATTGCACTAAACACTTTTTTGATAAAACTGATCACTACAATCCTTTATTATGTGCTACATGTAATATCTGAATGTTATAGAAATGATTTTAATTGACACATGTGTTCCCTGAAACTATTTGAAAATGTTGAAAACTCGTTGCATAATACGTTGTGTATTTTTTTTCTCCTTTTCTGTTTAGGGTGTGATGCTGAAACTTGGACCACTTGCAGCCCTTTCTATAACCATTTCACAAATAAATTTATAAACAAATTGAACAATTTTTACTCAACCCATAATAAGCCACCTTAAAAGATTATTTTTGCTCATGAAGTAATTAAAAACGTTTCCTCAGTGATCATCTTACTCAGTTATTTGTGACGTATTTTTCATTATGTTTTTGTAATTATTTAACTGATCAATAACCATTTGAGAATATATTTTTTTCTCTCTCTCTCTCTCTTTCTCCTACCCTATGTTATATATTTATATATTTACAATGAAGGGAAGAGAAGAGGATGGCTCACTGGGATGTGCTTTGTCAAAGAAAAACCCAGCACAATAACACTGCCTGAGTAGTAGGTGACTGCCCTCAACAAGAAGAGCAAGGGTTTATTTAGACCTGCTCTCTCTCTCTCTCTCTCTCCAAGTGTTAGTTTAAAATATTATTTGTTTCTTCACAATCAATCAATCATCGTGGGAGTGTGATTCTTTATTTATGTTTTCTTTTCAGACCTGAACCTAAACGTGTACTTGTCAAATAGAGGATAATGGAGTAGAGAAAAGAAAAAATGAAAAAGGAAGTTCAATTTAATCCACATATAACGATACGATATTTATATGTATGGGCATATGCGTATCAGAAAGCTAGAATAGATGGTAAAATGTGGAACTAAGCTGCTGCAGATCGGGATCGTTTCAAGATCCCGATCTGCACTTCAAATGTGTGAAGTGTGTGAGCACTTCAAAAATACTAAATGATGCAAGAATATTTGACAAGGATCATAGAGAAAAGGTTTATTTAGAGCGAATAAAAGAGATATAGAAATGAAATATCCTTTATTTAATTCCTATCTATATACTAAATCAGCCATATTTAATCAATGATATAAAATTTAGTAGTATAGAGGGGGGGGGGGGGCCAAAAATGGTTGTATCATTTAAACTATTTAAAAGTTTGTTAAGCAAGCAAAGTTGTACTTAGATTGCAGGCGATGAGTCACAATAACGTGGCTGAAGTATGTTGACCAGACCACACACTAGAATTTGAAGGGACGACGACGTTTCGGTCCGTCCTGGACCATTCTCAAGTCGATTGAGAATGTCAATCGGACATTCCGAAGGACCGAAACGTCGTCGTCCCTTCAAATTCTAGTGTGTGGTCTGGTCAACATTGTACTTAGATTCATATCTCCCAAAACAGGCAACCACCTAACACTAGGACAATTTGTCTTAACATTATATTATATTGATCATGTCTTCGTTATCCATCTGACCATTATTATAACACCAATATATCAACATAAGAATTATTAATAAAGCCAAAACTTTGTGAATTTTACACATCTCATTTTCATTGATTGATTTACTCCACACATCTTGTTTGTTAGATGAAGATTGACTGAATACAGTTCCAACAACCAACACCCACAATACCACCAACATCACCATCATTTTATAATTATCTGAAAATGACAAAAAAAAATAGGTCTTTGTATATTATAAGCTCAGAAATATATATATAATACAATGGCAAATAACAAGATTATGATTTTTTAATATAAATAATGTAAATGTCATACAATACCTTCAAGAGATGATTTTAAGGATTAGCTAAAGATGTGCGTTGGAGTAACTCTTAACCCAGCTCAGACCGGCATATCTCCTCTCCGTCCCTTATTAGAATGCACAAGGCAGTGCGGGTATCTCTCTTACATCCTGTCATTATATACATCACAATAGACTTGCCCAGCTGATAAATGGACCGACTCAACCGGATTTCCTTGAAAAATCTATATATGATTTGATTTACATACCTTATTTTTTAACTAATTATCTTTTTAGTAATAATATTTAAACAAGTTAGTATATCATGCTTTACAGTATTAAATCCTACATATAACAGAATAATCCCAATATTATTAAGCATTTTTTTTTTAAATCTCTGTTAATTTGTTCAATGTCTATATAATGAGTAGGACCTTGAATTTCTATACCTAATTGTAAATCTGAGAAATATATATCAATTTCAAATAGTTTGTTATTTTTTAATAGTCCTCTTTTGTTTATATCTACTTTGATATTATTATTTTTTTGTTTTTTTGTTAAATGATAAAATATAGATTTATATACACGATATTCTAATTTACTCTTAAATTTTCCAAAAGGAATATTTCTATATTTTTTATTCATAGTTTTTTATATCCCATTTACAATAGATTTTTCATTATAAGAAACAATCACTTAAAAAAAAAAATCTTAAAAAAAAAAATATGTTACATTTTGAGGAAGAAAAAGACATAGGTGGGAAGTTTGAATGTATATAATTGAAACCAAAAATCCTTGCATAATTTTCAAATAAATAACAACAGCGATGATTAACAAGAAGAAGATGATGATGGGGGTTCTGGTAGGAGTTGTCACTGGTGTGGATATAGTGTGAGTGGTGGTATCTATGATTTTCCCAAATTTCATCTTAACAATGTAAGATAGATACTTTTTTTTATGGTACTTGCACTTGGCTCTCTTTCCATATGTGTTGTTCTACCCCTGTCACCCCATCCTATCTGTGATTAATTTCGTGAAACCATTATAAATATACAGATAAAGAATATCTTTCTCTCATTCTATCACAGATTACAATGGATAAGCTGGTGCTTGCAGCGATGGCCTTAGTGGTGTTGTTCTTGGAGGCGCAAGTTCTGGCGGCGGTGATGATGGCGCTCTTGGATGCACTGGTCCTGGCGGTAATGGTGATGCTCTTGGTGGTTCTGGTCCTGGCTGTGGTGGTGGTGGTGCTTTTTGAGGTTCTGGTCCTAGTAGTGGAAGTATTGCTCTTGAAGGTCCTGGTCCTGGTGGTGGTGGTCAAATTGCTTGAGGCCATATTAGGACAACCCCGGGGCCCAGCAACCCCTCGGTCCGGTCCGCAACCAGTCACCCTTTTTTTTCTTACAAACCCGTCATGAAAATGTTCACCTGACTCGTCATGATTTTCCTCTTACCAATCACACATATATCATATTGTCGAATATGGTAAAAAAACGACTAAGTAGCTAACTAGCTATTTAGGAATATAATTTCTAAACTGTATTAATATGGAGTATAATAATAAAAATTATTTATAGTTATGGATTTCATTAAATCACAATGAATCCTCCCTGGACAACAAACCATCCACCATCCTTCTTCTTCCAGCACAAGCGTGCTCCTGATGCTCAATGCAAATATTCTTTCTCATCTTCTAAGTTATCATCATTGAGCGAGGGCTAGGGAAGGTGCCAAGATCTCGATTAGAACTTTAAACATAATTGATCCCAACCAGTTCCCCATCTCTAACAAAACTACCAATTCTGCCTCACCTTCATCCCCTCATAAATGGGAGGATGATGATCTTCACCTTCAATCGACAGCTTCATTATCCAAAAACCTTACATTGCAGCTCGTCACAACCTTACCTAAAGCATCAAACAACAGCAATATTAATCAGATAAGTACAACCCTCTCCCTGCGCCAGAGAACCAAGAAGATTCATCGTCACTGATATTATGGAATTCAGACACAGAAAGTTTATCAGAAGGAAATGGTTGTGGTAAGTAAGTGTGTATTTTAGTTTTAGTTTTGGACATCCAAATATATTTATTATTTGAAATTTGTTGAAAATTAAGCTATTAAAAATGAATGTTCCTAGTTTCATGGGTTTACGAAAATCCTTGAAAAATCATAAATTCATTATTTTAATTTACAGGGATTGGTGAACAGATGAAGTTAAAGATGTAAAGTCCAACAACAGTCTTTCCGAACTTCACAGAAGCAGCTCTTCTCCCAACTATATGTGATGTGTAAATACTTAGTTATGGTGTTTTTCTTCATGTTACTTGATTTGAAGATTTTTCAGAAACTGACTCTGATAAGCACCTCAATCAATGGCTATTTGAATGATAACATACTGTTTTGTATAGTACTTTAAGATTGATAGAAATATTTTTAATATATGAGAGAAGGAGCTTGAAAAAATAGAGAGACTGATTTCATTCCACATCCTAGTTATAATGTATTTTAGCAAGCAATATAAAATTCGGCAGTTTGGTCGAATACAATTGAACAATTTAAATAAATGGCAACGAACATATATAATCATGGTTTTATTGGAATTTTGTCCTAAATAATTGTATTTGGAATGGTAAATAGAAAACTAAATTTCTATAGTATTTTTTTTTTTAGAAGGGCATAAAAGGAGATTAATTCTTTTTTTTTTAGTCTTATAAAAATTAAGTTGAGAAACTGAACAATGATTCGACGTCCACAAATTTGCAAAGACTTTGTCGATGACATAGTTCAGGAGGTGATTGAACCGTTAAGTAATATAGGTTCTGGGTCTGATAAAAATGTTGATAGTAATTTTATTGTTTTAACAATGAAAGAAGATCCCTCTAAATTTGTAAATACATTACTGGATTCTGTTACTAATAATATATTAGACTATTATTATAATAGAAGTCAAAATGTACCATTGTCAACTGTTCCATCACCCAAAAGAAAAAAAAAAACATATATTATCAAATGAAGAGGATGAATTAATTAAAATTGAAATTTTAGGGAAAGCAGTTTTAAACATTTTTCTCTTCATAATGAATATAATCGTATTAAGGATAGTATTGTAAATCAACATATGAAATCAAAATCACCAAAAAACAAAAAATACAGTTACTACCAATATTAAAGGACGATGAAACTGTAGATATGATCAAACTCTTCAATTCCTTCCATTCAACCGTTTTGAAATACCTTTTGAAAACAATACATAAAATAATTACAGAAGTTTATGGAATAAAACTCTGTGAAGATTTAACTAAGCTAGTTAATTCTAAAAGTTATCCATATTTTTTATTTGAATATATTCTTAGACATCAATCATCAAGCGACGATATTAAACGGCAGTTAGAGTGTCTTAAACATTCAAGTATACTAGTCTATAACTGGATAATTCAAAATTGTATTGATATTAAAATTAAACCCGAAAATGAAAGTTAAATGTAATTTAATAATCGATGAAATATTAGCAAATACTATTTTTGTGAATGGTAGAGAAATTCTACAAAATAAAATTTTAATGGCCTATGCAGCTCATAAATATTCGATGTTTAAAAACAATGGTAAATTGTATTCTGCTACGGAAATTATACATTCATGTATCAAGACTAATCGTAACCTACCCCCTCATAAAATTTCTATTTCATTTGAGGCTATAATGACTGTAGGACAGAATACTGACCAAAATTTAATTTGCAAAAATACTCATTTTGTAGAAGAACGTGAATGTCGGCGTCTTGTGGATATTGCACATCCACTTATTTAAGCTCATTTAGCTCCCTTGGGTGAACTATCCATGCAATATATTTCGAGGGTTTTAGAAATGCGGATTGGAGACTATCGCCTAATTATTGAACCACAACAGAATAGATATTTTATTCAATATAAGAAATTCCGCGACAAAAAAGTGGTTTTTCGTTTAGATTCCCTCACATTAGAATTTGTTTATATTAGTGATGAAGGGGAATCTTTTTACGATGCCCAGTATATACAACATAATAGTAGTGATGATAGCAGTGGGGAAAGCATGTTAGTAGGTATGGCTAGCTTTCTTGATGGAAGTGACCTTTGTATAAAAAAACTTACCTCCTAGATTATTCAACCAAAACAGTTCTATATCATCGATACATTCCTAATGATCATACCCAAATATTCCCTTTCACTTTAGAAACAGAAGACTTACAACAAAGCGAGACGGGACCTGCTTTAACAATGAATACTGAAGGTGTACCTACAATATCACCACCTTCGGGAACTTCAATTTACTGGTATACTTCTTGGAGATTAGAAGCTCAACTTCCTTTAAATGTTAGTATGTATCAACATGTTCATGAAGATAGTACTCCCCATCATTCAACTCTGTCTGAGAGTTTGCATCAATCTCCTGTTTATATATTCCCTAAGTTGGATGGTAATAATGGAATTTTACGTTTTTACCCAAGTCATTTTGTTATTTCAAATCCTCTGATGTTATCGACATCACATCCACATTTAATACCCCAACATATTCTCCATTCTTTCATCGATTTCATTTTTACAGTAGAAACTGATCTATACTCTATAAACAACAATTCATCTTCCTTTATGGTACATAATTATCGACCAGTTGCCATTGTAGACATTGTCTCTACGGCTTTTAATGCTGCAGAAAGGATGAATATATTACAAGTATTACGAGCCCATTTTAGAAATGATTTAGCACCTTATTACATCTTCTTTCAAGGGGAATCAAGCATATCCAAACCATCAATATCCCCATCATTACCATTTAAAAATTTTCATGATGGTGAGATATATTAGGTGTTGTTAAATAACAACAGAAACATTATAAAGGTTTGCCTACATCGCCCAGATAAATCTCGAGCGAATCCACTTAAAATAGTTAATATTATATTGGGTATTCAAAAGTTAGAAGAAAGTTTTTTGGAAGTATAATCAAATAATAAACTTTAACTTTCCTCATCGTATCCCTTCTGCCTACCCACCACCCACACCATCCCTCCTGTCTGCAGCAAGTACACACTCGTTTGAGTTCTACCTAAATAATAAACTTTACTTTCCTCATTGTATCCTTCCTGCCTACCCACCACTCACACCATCCGTACACACACTCGTGGGTTCTACGTAACTATTTTTATACTATAAAAAATAGGAAAACAATGACATTGGACACACTAAGTATACCACCCAATTTAATCCATGAAAATTCTATACGAACAAGAAAAAGAAATCTCACACAATCTTCATCACCATCGAGAGAAAATGAAGATCTATTAGAGACTGAAATTATAAGTGACCATGAAAATGCTGTAATAGAAACTGAAATTCCTTCTTTTAAAACAGAAATAAGATCATTAAAAGAAAAGAAAATAACTTCATACATAAATTATCAGATGGAAAAAATATTAATAATAACTATTTTTATTCTATTTTTACTAAGTCTTTGGGAAAATAATTGGATTTTGGGAATAATTATTTTACTAGCTATATTTTTTATTAAACCTATCCTTAGTAAAATAATAGCAGGATGGCTCATTGATATTTCAAATCGTAACGACTAAAAAAAAAAAAAAAAAAAAAAAATTGTTTATAGGCCGAATTAAAATTAAATTGTTACACTTTTATTTTATTTACGTTTTAAGACTTTTGTTGTAATAAAAATCTCAACAAAATCTATTTACTATGTATTTCAATTCCAGGGATAAAAGATACTTACAATATATATTTCTTTTTATTAACTAAAATATAAGTTACATTTCATTTCCATATAATTATTATATAATAATGATTACCACAAGAGGTATTTTCAATTATCGGCATCGACAATGGGCTTTACCTGGTGGAAACCTTAAACCCTGTCCTAAATGTTCGATCATTGATTCAGCTGCTGCTGAATTAGACTTATTTCTTAGACACAGTCTCTACAATAAGCTTCAAATCGAAAATGATAGTTTTGAAAAGTTATTTAAAATTTACCCTGGCATAACATTTCATCTGAGTAATCAACCATATCTACTAAAATCTAAAAGTGATGAATCCCAATTTATAAAATATTATCTAGATCGCAAATTGGTACTAGGGGTAGGACTACAACTTCCTGAATGGGATAATGACAAGCGACTAGCAGATCATGCCAAGTATAATTTTGCAGTGCCTGTAATGAAAAGTGGTCAAATGTGGCAAATGTTGCTAGAAGATCCTGAGAGACCTATTGATTATGAACAATGGAAGTGCTGGCAAAGTAATCGGCTAATCCCCCCAAATACACATTTCCCGTTTAAATGTCTTATATGCGAAAACTTCCCCTTTGACGTTTATCCGGCAATTTCATTGTGAGTGAATCTGTATGTTCTATCAAGTCGATAATATGGCCAGATCGTCGACGTCCTCATTTTAGCAGAAAAGAAAAAGCAGTTATTATTTATGAAGAATCTTAGATTTAAAAATGGCCTTTTCTCTCTTCCTATATAAACCAGGATATTAATCATTTAGGAAATATGGCAATCTTTACAACTGGTGAAATATTTATTAATTGTTTTTTAAATCTAGCTATACGCAAAGTAAATGCTACACTACTCCATAACAAGGTGGTTAAAATTTTGAAAGATCTTAACCATTCACTTTCTCAAGAAAATTTAACAGTTTTAATGGAATATTATCGATTAAAAAGGAGCGATGCTAACAAAAATAATCTTAAAATTCTGGAAAATTATACATCCAATAATAATAATAATAATAATAATAATAATAATAATAATAATATGAATGAAGGGAACAATGATATAAGATTAAAATTATCAGGACCACGAGTAGTTATGATTGCAATTAATCCTTTGAAAGTTAAAGCCACTGCTATTCGGTGTGGTCGTATTGATAAGAGTATTACGCAAACAAAAATATTAAGCAATTCTGCAAGTATAAATACTTTAAATGAAAATAATGGTGGTAATTCATTTAATAATAGCGGGAATAATGAATGGATTAAAATTGGTCAGTTTAGTCGGAATTATTCATCTAATTCATATGCCAATATATGTCTGGTGGCATGTGGATTACAAAAATTATTGCCTAAAGATTCCAAAGCCAAAGAGCCTAAATCTATAGCGGTAAGTGAGGTCGGTTTCATTGATTTACTCAATACACCTGATACTCCTCAACGATTTGGTATCATATTAGAAATGATACCTGATGTGATAATCGCCTCTACCAGCATGTGTAATTCACAACCTGATAAATTCTTATTTACATATCTCCCTCAACTAAGACAAGTGGGAAATCCTTCACAACTTGATCAGTTAGAATCTAAATATGTCTACATAATTATTCATAATAAACTGTTTAATTTCCCATTAGATTCGATCAAGAATGGTTCTGCAGCTCAACATTTTTTTCTTCATTTGCCTCTAGTTCAATGGGAATATGTTTGTTTATTTGGAGTAGACAATTTATACCGATTTGTTCAATATATTTTGAAATTAAACATCGCCTGTATAGAATTATTAGAATAAAAAAAAAATCAACTGTGGATATGCACCAGTCTGCCACGTATGTCTTATAAAATTTTCCCCAATGGCCAACTCTATACGTCTAAGAAAATAGACACTTTTCAAATGGAGGCTAATCCATTTTTTTATTTACCACCTCAAATGCAACCTCAGATTTTTCCCAGAAAAGAAAATAGTGATCTCAAAGAGGATTTTGAATTACTCTATATTGGTTATGACCGGGAAAAAATACCTAATATTATGGGGCCAAATGCTCGAGCGATTAGCCGTCCTAATGCTGCCCATCCCCCTCGAATTAGTAACAGTCTGCAATCTTATCGTCATTATGCTGGTATTTCTGTCAATACTCATTCTGTAGGTGAAATTCATCAAAAGACAGTTATTCATACATTATACACAACATCTCGAATGAGTAAACTTTTACCCATTCCTTGTCAAAATCCTATGGTGGCAGTAGTAAACTGGCACAATCCCGAAGACAGTATTACAGTAAAACAAGATAGTATAGACCGTGGGTTACTTTCAGGTGTTTCTTATGAAACATCAATTGTTCGATATAATTATGGATCAGGACAAAATGCACTACCAACTTTTTGTCAGACCTATTTTGATCAGCATACCCCACTTCAACGTGGTGTGCAGTTGGGAATTTTAAAAGGGGTTAATCCCAAGTGTCAAGAAGATAATAGTTTGCTTAATTTTACAAATGGAGAAATAGAATTCGTTCACATAGATGCCAATACTCTTGCTCTTATTTGGAATGGTAAAATTGGGGATTTAAAAGAGCCTATATATGACGATTCTGTTCCAGTATCCACAGGGACGAAGAATGGAAAACGGAGTCGAAATGACTACCGAGTTACAGTAAATGATCCACACCACCCTTCCCTTGAACGGCAACAACGGTTGAAGAAATCTCAATATTCTTTAGCTTTTACAGAACATCATCCTAATTACATTACATTTAGGTACTTTAAAATAGATAGTGTAGATTTACCAGTACTACAAAGTTGGCGTTTTTCTCTGATAACAGTGTCACCATATATACCATCTTTAGGTGATAAGTTACAAACACCCACTTCACAAAAAGGTGTAATTGGGCGATTAGTTAGTGAACAGGATATGCCTTACATTAAATTAATGAGTCAGGGTGATATGTTTTCATCAAATGTACCCATTGATGTTTTAGTTAACCCTCATTCGCTTAAAAGACAAGCTCCAGATTTATATTGCAATACCTTTGATAATTTGAATTACATGGGTGCAGCTTTTACTCTCACTTTTGAAAATGTTATTGAACATCTACAGTGGGGTCGAAAAACTTGTACTGGAATCCTTATGAATCCCTATACTGGTCAACCATATTTAAATAGAGATAATGAGCCAGTTTTAGCTAGTTTATATGAAGGTTCTTATATGTGTGTTACCAATCACCGCGCAAATGCTACGATGCACACTTCACGAGCAGATGAAGTTGTATTTTCTGAACTGACCGGAGCGCCAGTTCGAGGACGACGTGGTGGTCTTTCCACAGGACCCATGGAACTTGTATCATTCCGTAGTATAGGAGCTGCTCGAATTCATACAGAATTGACTCAAATACGCTCAGACATGAAACACATTGAATTGGAAACTATTCAAAATAATGAAACAGAAACAGAAAAAAATAAAAATGAAAGTGGAGTTATCTGTGCATCAAAATACCTTCAACGTTATCATGACGATTTAATGTTAGCAAATATTAACTTAGCATACAAATGTACATCCATGGTAAATATTGAAGAAATTTAAAAAAAAAAAAATATTGTTATTGTTAAATATGCTTGTTTAATAATATACATTCACCTAAGCCTTATTATTTATTAAACTGACTTTTTGCCACAGGGAAATAATTGTTGTGACACTAGTAAACTAGCTCTCTAAATAACTGCAGTGACTGGAAATCACCTCAGCCATAAAAACTGGCTCTTTGTCACAAGGAAAAATAACTGCAGTGACTGGAAATCACCTCAGCTATAAAAACTGGCTCTTTGCCACAAGGAAAAATAACTGCAGTGATTGGAAATCACCTCAGCTATAAAAACTGGCTCTTTGCCACAAGGAAAAATAACTACAGTGACTGGAAATCACCTCAGCCATAAAAACTGGCTCTTTGCCACAAGGAAAAATAACTACAGTGACTGGAAATCACCTCAGCGATAAAAAACTGGCTCTTTGCCACATGGAAAAATAACTGCAGTGACTGGAAATCACCTCAGCTATAAAAACTGGCTCTTTGCCACAAGGAAATAACCTGTGTTAGAATTGGAGTAAGTGAAGAATGTGTGTTATGCAATCGGTAAATAAATTTATTCTTCCTTCTTCTTCTTCTTCTTCTTCTTCTTTTGCACTGGGGAAGCCGGCCGAGTGACTGACCAGAGAGACAGAATCATACGTTGCTGATAGAAACAGTCCTGTAAAACAGATAATAAGCGTAAGTAAGGTTAATATTTTGTCTCTCTTATATAGAAATTACCACTTGATTTGTGTTGTCTTACTTAATGTGTCTAAGAATCTGGTCATAACTATTGACTTTAAATAAACTTTCAATTGGAATATGTGTGTGTATATATGGATGACTGATCTTACCTGCAGCTGATTGTTGGTTCTGATGTCCAACAATGAGGACATTATTAGCAGAGATCTGGATGTAATCGGCAGTGTCCCCCTTGACCTTGATCTTCTCGGGACCGACCATTGTGTCAGCCGCAACTCTCGTGGAAACTAGTAGACACAAGACTATTATCTTGAATACTTCCCCTTCCATGCTCTACAAAACCCAGCACGAGATGCCGTCAGAGTAGCAGGCGCCGGCCCTGTCAAACGTGTATGAGCAGTTTTTTTTTTTTGCCTGCTCTCTCCACGGTGTGGGTATTCTTATTATATTCTACTGTAGATAATTAATTCTCTCAAATAACTGGATATTCTTATTATTCTACTGCAGATAATTAATTCTCTCAAATAGCAGGTGCTGTAGCTGTAGGAGAATGAGTTTTCTTGTAGGATGTTGGTTAGACTGCTGTGGTTTTTAACACTGTGGTGGCGACGACGGCGACACGCGCCATCTTATATACAGCGAGGCTACCTCAGCCAGACTCCAGGGCGTCCGGTTGTGAAGAACACTTTCCACTATCTTTTTGGTCGAGTTTTATATTAAACTAAGCTTAGGTTGACTTATTCAGTTCAGCTTGTCTTATCAGCCATAATGTTTATTTTTTTAGATCAGGTGACCCAGAGTACATCATCAACATTAAGAAAGAAGTACCCCCTAATAAACTTCGGTCACACTTACTTCACACTGCCATCCATGTTCACTGGTCCAGATCCTAAAAATCGTGTATATTATTACTCTTCTTAACTACTGATTTTAAATCTTCCACAGCTCTTAGATTTTCGGGACCTTCAGTGAGTGTGAGTATATCAATCTCTTTATACAGTCTATTTCAGCATCACTATAAAAAATATACAATTACAGAGTGCAAACTATAACTTATCCTCTGAGATGATAATATACCTTTATCTAATAAGATAAAACTATAAATTATATCCTTTTCCCCAATTTGAATTATATCATAATGAGTTGGGGATTACAGATTACTTTTCTCCCTGAAACACCAATTATTCATCTACTAACTAGGATATAATTCAAAATTTAAAATAATATACAAACTATATTATAATGTTATTGATGAAAATATTTTTATCACATCAGTTGCTAAAAGAAGATAATCAAATTTTATTTTCACCACACACATATATATTTAAGGAATCTGATATAGATTTATGTTAATTATACTTTTGTATAAGAGGAGGCAGGAAGTTCCAAGGCAATCATAATAGTCATTATATCATCATCAAAATAGCAACAACAAAAAATTGTCAAGAAAAAATGTATCCATAATGAGAAATTCTTCAGAGAAATAATTACAGACAAAGTGAAGAAAATAGTGGACATGCTTATTAATGTCCATGGTAAAGGAGATAAAATGATTTATAACCTCTTCAATTTAGATAGGTATTGGGAAAAAGTATCAACGGTTCCTTTAACCCAAAATACTTATGTAAACGCCTGTTTGTCTTACTTGAGAGATTCAGTGCACACATATGACGCTCTCATCAGAATGAATGTTTTATCTCATAATGAAAAAGGTGATTACATGTTTGGTCATCCAGTAATATTACATGATAATCACCTTGCTGGACGACAGCTTCAAATTAAACGTTCTCATGTGGATGTGATTATTGGGACTGACAACTGAACAAGGATTGCAAAATGGTATCTATAATACTGGGCCGATTACTTGCCAATCAGTCACATGTAGCTTCCGTGAATATCTGATAGCTAAAAAATTTTATAATAAATTTGTACAAAATTGTATTTAATAAATCAAATTATACAAACTGAAATGTATTTTTGTTATGGAGGTATCCATCTCTTTATGCAAAGTAGCTACATTCCAACATTCGGTTTCAGTATCCCCAAAATTTTATCCTTTTCCCCAGTTTGAAATATTTTCATAAACAGTTGAAGATTTCAGGTCAAAAAAAAAAAAATAATACATTCGCTATTATTCCAAGAAAAATGCTTTATAATCATTTCTAAATAAATGGATCCATATTTTTGGCCGTGTTTGGCACAAGCCAGCGATTGTTCGTAAACTTCATATTCTCTCGTTCAGCTGACACAGTGCTGCCATCTGCTCTGGGCAACCAGCTAGCTATGTCGCAACCTTATTATTTAGAACGGGAACTTTAGTTTAGGTGGACGTCACCATGAATTTAATGAATAGTTCAGATTGGAGAATTATCAATTACCACAATACCATCATTACAGCATGAGGCGACTTTTTTTTTTAAGTAAAACGAAAGTTATAAAAGATTAGTTAGTTAAACCAAAAAATATATTTCATTTGTTATTTTATAAATCAAAGAGATATATATTTTTTATTTCATTTTTAATAACTCCTTTACTCTAAATTATTTCAGATTAAGAAAAATATACTCTAGTTACGTGACTAATTAAATTGCGACATATTGGACAGTTACTAAGTTGTAAAAGACACAATTCACAGACACAAAAATGTTGGCAGGGTAAAATGAGAACACAACGTTCTTTATCTTGGCAGATATTACAGCGTGTATTCATTAAATTCTTATCATGTTGACAATCGGATGAAACTGTGGGTTGTTGACGTCCTAAATTCTTTATAGTAAAGCTCAATATCTGATCACATTTGGGATCAGATATACAATAAGTAGTTGTATTAGGCTCATTATAAGTCCTGGTTAATGTTACTGTGTCATTATTCATTGAGGTTAAAAATATATTTTCAACTTCATCTTTTTGGTTTTGATTATTTTCTTCTATGATTTTAACCCTTTTAAATTTTCTTTGGTTAATATATAAATATTTTGTTATAATATTTATAGCTTGATCATATGATTTAAATGATCGTCCAGAGTATATTACTACGTCTTTAAATACTCTTTTAACAATATCGCGTTTGTAACTTTTAGAGAAAGTTACTAAAATATTTAATTTGTTCATCATTTGCATAATTATATCATTAGAAAATATTTTGGGGGGATATTTAGTGATTGTAGATGAACGTATATTTTTAATAAAATCAGGCCCTTTCATGATCAATATATAATAACATTGTGTTGACCAACGCCCATGTTCTATCCATGGATCATGACCTTCTTTCCAATTTCGAAAATGCATATTGCAATAGAAACAGATTACTTCATCTCCAAGAGGTGTTTTTTTATAAAAAAAACCCAGCTTGGGCTAACTCTTTTGGGCTGGGATGTTTTATTGAAAGTGGCCAGGAGTCTTTGAAACTGGACAAGCGAACTCTAACCTCACTATATTTTTCATGATGTGGAGTTTTATGCAAGAGTATCCCCTTGGGTAATTTGTTATTTTGATCTAATTCAAATTCCAAAGCATTATTATACTTAATATACTTGGGTTCTATGAGATAAGATGAAAATTCAAAAGGAATATTACCTACTGGTTCGCCCTTCAAAAATGGACATTCAGGGCTTATTCTACTATGAAATTCACTAAGTTTAATAGTGTTGTTATTTAAAATGAGTATTATATCTTCATTGAAATTATCATCATCATTTAAAATATCATCCCAAGAATTTACATAGACATAACAAAATGCACAAGCGCATTCTATTCCTTTTTTCAGATAGAAGAAGCCATTAGTTACCAACTCTTCGGGCTTTGGGTTACTTACAGTCCAATTAATAAATGTTTCTAATCGCTCTTGCTCGTATTTTAAATCATTGCCTATACACAGCATCTTTTATACTGATTAATCCTTGTGTCTTTTCTTCTATATATCAACATAAAAGAATTTTTTTTTTTTTACTGAATAGTTAAAATAGCTTTTATTTCATCACTAGTAGTTAAAAAATGTATTTTTAATTTGGTTGATTCTTTATTTTTTCTTAGTAAACCTACCTCCTCATATGAATTTATATTAAATATATTTATTGGCAGAGGTTTATAATTATTATTATTATTATTATTATCATTATTATCTATTACATATATATTTGCTTGATTTACATTAGCTTCACTAAATAATTTTTGAACTAAAATACTCACACAAGCCATATTATTTTTCATATCTTGATTAAAAGGTGAGGAATATGATGATGGGGGAAAAATATAAAAAAATTTATTGGTTATATCGATTAAATCTGGAATAGTTTGCCCAGATATATACTGCATATTAATATTTTTTTTATATACTATTAATGAAATTTGGTTCAACTAGAACCATACACACAAATCCACATTCACATTACAAAGTAATATATATGACACAGCATATAGTATTCTGTGATAACATATGCTATTGACCTCAGAAACATTGACAGAGTTTATCATGTTATGAATTCAAAAAATTCATCTTAAACAATCATATAAATATTTATGCAACCTTTATTCCCATTTTCTTAATAATAGAAATTAATTTCTCCTTGTTTCTAAAGATTTCCTGATAAAGTGACACTTTATGTTGAAGAACATTGTTTTCTTGGATCAGATTATTCATATCCAGCATAAGTTGTTCTGGGGTCAACGTATTGGCAAGTAATTGATGAACCTGTTGGTGGGTCAAGATTAAAATACGGGACCGTTTACTTGCAAGAAGAATTTCCTTCATTGTTGTTATGGGTTGACTACAACAACTCCCTGTGGTACTTCTTCCAGCATTTTCTTCACTGGGGTCTTGGGGACAAGGACGCTTTCGGGAAGTTGAAACAGTCTTTACTCCAATGTCATTTCCTTGGGAAACTCTGGTACGTCCATAGGTTCTGGGTTTGGCGGGTCTGGTACTTCTTCCAGCATTTTCTTGACCTATTGCTCCAGTTGAATTTACTCCAATGCTGCTTCCTTGGGAAATACTGGTAGGTCCATGTGTTCTGAGTCTGGCGGGTCTTACACTTCTACTAGCATTTTCTGCACTGAGTTCATGGGAAGTTGTTGCAACAACAGTCTGACCTACTATGGAAGATGATGTAGTTGCCGCTCCAGTTGAATTTACTCCAATGTTGCTTCTTTTAGATAATTGCTGTTGTGTTCTGGGTCCTGCTAATTCCGGAGGCAATGGGTCCACTGTAACTCTAGCAGCGAAAGTGGATGTTCTGCCTAAGTATAAACAAACCAAACCATCAGTTGTTCTGTTATAGCCACTGCCTTCGACACGTACTAAAGACCTTATTAGCAATTTCATGTCAAATTCATATGGTGCAACCATTATGAAAAACACTGTGTGCTCTCATATTTTATATGATCAATTGTTATCCACTTCCCTAGAAAGAAACTTCCAACAGAAAAAGGGTGGTTGTAGACCAGTTGATGGACAGGTTGGTTTGGTGGCTGTTGACCAGTTGATGGACAGGTTGGTTGGGTGGTTGTAGACCAGTTGATGGACAGGTTGGTTGGGTGGTGGTTGAGCAGTTGATGGACAGGTTCTACCATGAAAAAAAAAATTATTTGAAAAAAAGGATAAGACACATACACACATACATTAGTATAAATAAATATCTCTGTAGCTGAGAGAGCCATCTATAATAACCTTTCGATATGATGCGGAGCCTGGCCCGAAGGTGTGGACCTCTTAGCAGGAGTTGAGTAAGACTAACTGCAGTGTTTCCGTCGCCACCTACCATCACTCGCTTATCTTTTTCCCTTCTAGCTCCCCCCCCTTATCCCCCAACTCAGCATTGTTGTATATTGCAGTTGTGACTCAATAATTAGAGAGTCGCTTAGTTGAATGCCGCCATACCATCTTCAAAACTACACTGATGTTACGGACCCGAATCCAGCGTCCGAGCCTGGAGCAGTGACGACCACGCCATCTGTGGGTCAGCTCCCGAAACCCCCTCCAAATGGACGACGACACCTGGTGAGGACGAGGTGCACTGGCCACCAGGGCCAGTTTCCAGTCCTGTTCAGCTCACAACACAGCCGCTGCTGACCTCTGGTGAGGTGGTGCTCAGACAACAACGCCATCTATGGAGTGGATAGGTGGGCGTTTGTGTCTGAGCCTGTAAGTGAGGTGCTTTTGTGTGTCCCAGTTACTGATGACGTGTCTGATTACAGAGTCGACCTGGGACTGCTGTAATGGAAGTTGAGTCAGTCTACCCAAGGCAGCCGTCTCATCACCAAGTGTTTGCTGCAGCAGCTGTGAGTCGCCTCCCGGATGAACACTGTGGTGTTACCCTGCCAGTGAAGTGGCAGTTGAAGGATTGTCGTACCCGGGACTGGCTGGTGGAGACGATGAACCACTGGGGTATTGTGGACAGGAGAGTGATCTTGTGGTATCACACGAGGCTCCTGACTAGGGCACTACCCTAGTATCGCTCGTGGAGTGGCCTGACCAGCGTTGCTGATCCGGAACCTGCCAGCTGTTCTGCTGGACTTGTGGTTGACGGCCTCCACGGCGGTGCCCCCAGTGGAACTGTGTTTTGGCTGGCCTGTGGCCGGGGTAGACTCAGCTTTTCGAAGGATTCGTCGTGAGGCCACGAGAGCACCGAGAACTTGGCATCGAAAGGATCCAGAGTCTTCAGAAGAAGAAGACAGTGTTATAGTGTTTATACCCCCCCCCCCCCCTGTGTAATCGTTTATATACATTTATTGGTGACGGTGATCATTATATTATATTAAGTTTTTGACTTTATTTCCCTTCCCCTTTTAGTTTACTTGCGTTACTGATCACATCCCTTGAAAGCCACTACTGGCTTGGGGCCGGATACCCTTCCTCTAACAACATCAGAGTAAGAACCCAGTTGCGACCCGAGAGGGCCGTAACAACTGGCTATAACTTCATTAAAGTAATCGACATGTATAAGCTCACCTTTACGATGGATGTGATTGATCAGAAGCTTATGTTCATTTTCATAATAAATATATTTTTGTGATAACTGAAGAATCATAATTTTATACAATTGCCATTTTGATATTATAATATATGGTACAAAAGATTTGAAAACCATATTGTCCGACATGTTTTCGTTGTTTTTTGGGAATTACCTGCTGATCTTCCTTAGACTAGTACCACGTAAAGTCCCAGTTCTGACTAAGCACTGTGTCAGCTGAGCCATAAATAAGTATTCGTGGCCGCCGGCCATCCACTGACGGCCAGCCACACACTCTTTGCTGCTTTTCCAAAGAAAAAGTGGTACGAAAAGCTCTCTTCAGAAAGAACTCACGCTGTTTCCTCAGATGGAATTAGAATGTAAGCTTATTCCTCATACAAATATAATATGAGATATTATTTTTTCTCAAAAGTATCAGACACCTGATCTAGATGAAATCCAAAACAATTAAAATATACCTTGTCATTTGAAATCTCGGTTAATTACAAGGTTAGTAATGCCTGTGTGAAAATTGGCCATAACACCAAAGATCCTCATCGAGTTGATTTGGCTTATTACACGCTGGAGAATGGTGGCAAATCTTTTCAAACTCACACTTACTATGAACTTGAACCCCTTTTCCAATCTCTGATGTCTCTTATTTTTTATTTATTTATTTTTTTTTTTGAGGGGGGGGGGGGAGGTATTTACAAAATTCCTTTCTCTAATGAGTTAACTGCTTACCATCAACATTCTCTTATTTATTTTCAACTATTCCTCCCCTTATAATGTTTATATGTCTATTCTTTAGATTCTTTTTCTCTGTTAATGCCTCGACTTGTCGCCTGCCTTGAGTCTTATCTTTTGTCCTTTGTTTTGCGTCTTTTAAGTTCGTTTTATCTCTTTTTGATTTGGTTGTTTTCTCAACAGTTTCAGGCGAAGAAACTTTCTGAGAGGCGATTGCTTTTAAAATGCTGTCATCACCCAATACACTTTCGTACTTAACTTTTAGGTTTTTAAAGAACCACGATTTTTCTGCTTCCATATTAGCCTCGTGTAATAACGCAATCGATTTTAAATTCTTCTTTTCGTTATCGATAGACACTATTTGATTATTATCCTCATTGTTGCTTATAGAATACGTACCATTTATCAGGGTTAATTTACTAATATTGTATAGAATTGGGAAAACGGGTGCTATTTCTATAGCTTCATTTATCATTGGTATGTTCAATATTTCAGATAGCATATCTTGGTGGTTATACATTTCTCTTGAAAAATAAAGGTTTAATTGAATGGAACGTCGAAGAATATTATCGTTTATTACCGTGACAAGATTCTTATAGAACTGGGCGCAGAATATAAATTTGAAGATATGATTTGAAAGTGAAATAAATAATTGCATCATTTCAGATTTGGCCATTTCATTCTTGCAAAACATTTTTCTCATTGAGAGTTTTTCGAATGCTGATCTTAAATACTTATTGCTGCATGTCCCGGCCAAGTAAGCATCGAGCTGAGTAGTGACAGCTTGGATGATTAATGTGAATTTATTCATTTGAGTTTCTTCATATTCTATGGGGTCCACCGAAGTCTCATGATGGTTAATCATCGACAAATGCATTCTTGTCTCACTTAATTCTGAAAGCATTTGTTTGTTTGAATCCTGGAGACTAGCATTTGTCTGTTGAATGGTCAACAGGTTAGAAGTTATTGTTTCATTTTCTTCTTGTAAGGTCTTAACATGTAAATAATTTTGTTGTAAAGCCAGTATTTCATGAATATTATCAGAAGGAAACTTGCGAATCACGTTCAAGATAATGTAATAAAAATGTTTTACATTATTTACATTCAAATCTTGCCTTATTTCCTTCTGGAATAATGTGTATATAATAGTAACGAATGCATAAACTTTTATAACTTCCTCATTCGTCCCTTTATAATTTCTTTCCAGTTCAACAATTCGTTTGGTTATAATTTCTTGAACTAAAACTATTGATGCCACCGCATCTATTAACAATTTAGCAACATAATTAGGTTCATCTAATTGACGTTTTAAATTATCATATTGATTTACATAAGGCATTATTTGATATTTGTGTTTATGTACTGTTTCATCGATAATATTAGTTTTAAATTTTTCTAATATTTGATTAAATAAATTTCTTTCTTCCTCGTTAGTAAAAATATTAAGTAAATCATTATTTTGTAGTTCAATATTATTAATATAATAATTTAAACGGGAAATCCTGTCTTTAATGTCCTTTTCACGTTCTTGGTAAATGTAGTTTTCGCGTTCGGTATTCAACTGACTAATGAACCGATTTATTATTGCTTCAATTTGTGATTTTCTTGTTTCCTTTGATTCATTATCATCATCTAAAGGAAATATGCTTGAAAAACAATGAATTATATCGCTATTCGATAATGAAGGTTTTTTATAAAGTCGCTCTAATGTTTCAATATTATATTTATTTGCTTCATTTATATTCTGTACTAATGTATTATATTCATCATTCTTAGTTTGTTTAGAATTTTCACAAGCTAGTAGTTTTTGTTCGCATTCCTCAAGATAATATTTTTGGGATACTAATAGCTTATTATATTCTTCTTGGTCTGATTGTTTATCATAGTTGCATTTTTGTAGGGCTTGTTGGCATTCCAGAAATTGTCTTTTCTGGTTCTTTATATCGTTGTCACATGTGGTTAATTTTAGTTGGTATTCTTCAAGAGATATTAAATTTGTATTTATTTGCCTATATAATTCTTCTTGTTGTTGACGACTTATAGTTAATTGTTCATGTGCACCTTTTAGTTCCTTTTCGAGTGTAACGTATTTTATACTAGTATTATTTGATTTTATTAAATCGGTTAGTTTTTCTTTTTCATCAGCTAAGTCTTTTATTTGTTTGTCTTTGTCTTCGGAGATATGTTGAATTTGTCTGTCTTTCTCATCTAACATAAATGCATATTTTGTTTCATACTGTTTCTTTTCATCATCGTATTGGATTCTAAGCTTCATTAATTCAGTATTGTTTCGATCTTCTAGATTATTTTTCAATTTATTTTGATTATCTTGAAGAGTTAAATTTTCCTTCTTTAAATTCTCTATTTCATTTTCTTGGTCTCCTAATTTCTCTGTAAACTGCACAATAGTAAGTTCTAAATCTCTCACATTTGTATTTAAATCTGTTATTGTGGCATCTTGATTTCCACATTTAATTTCTAATTCACTTTTTTCATTCTCGCATTCATTACATTTTTTATTCAAAAGCGCTATTGTTTGTTTTTGTTGATTCTGACTCTTAAGAGGATATGTTTCGGTTATTAATTTAATATATCGATCAGAGATAGTAAACAAATGAAGCATTTTATTCAATAATAGAATTATTCTTTTATCATCATCATTCACAACAACAAAATTGTTAATAAGAGTTTTTATGAATATACGTTCTCTCAAACCCGAGGAACCATTGTCTGGGAATGTTATAGTATTCAAGATTATTTTAACAATTTCACTCATTTTTTTTAAATTATTGATTTAATATAATTCTACGATCAGGTGACAAAAATTAAGCAAGAAAAAGAAGGATGAGTGGGGCTTCATTTTCAAACAGGTAAAAGAAATTATTTATTTATTTACCTGATTCTCATAGAAATTGTAGGGGACGATGGATTGAGAGAATTAATTGGAAGAGGAGGAGATTGTGGGTGTGTTGAGTAAGTAGGAGGAGATAGTGGTTTCGGAAAAGGAACTTTTTTGGATGCTCCATTCCCTTATACCCCTTCTCAACATAGAAATTTGTCTCTCCTGTTCTTTAAACATTTTATACAAAACTGACAAATTTTGTTGAATAATATGGTTTTCATATTTCAGCTTATTAATATTCAGCAATAGTTGCTGTTGTGTTCTGGGTCCTGCTAATTTCGGAGGCAATGGGTCCACTGGAACTGTAGCAGCGAAAGTGGATGTTCTGCTTAAGTCTAAAATGACTCCTCTGTTATAGGCACTGCCTGAGACACGTACTAAAGACCTTGACAATTGCATGTCATCAAATTCATATGGTGCAACCATTATGAAAAACAGTATGTGCTCTCTTACTTTATATGATCAATTGTTATCCACTTCCCTAGAAAGAAACTTCCAACAGAAAAAGGGTGGTTGTAGACCAGTTGATGGACAGGTTGGTTGGGTGGTTGTAGACCAGTTGACAGACAAGTTGGTTGATTGGCTTGACCAGTTTGTGGAATGGTTGTTTGCTTCTTCAGTTCCGCCAGAGATTGAGTAGTACTGCAACTACCACTGCTTGTTTGTTCACTTTCACTGTCTAGAAAGTTATATCAAGAGGTAGTATGTAGTGTAGTGTGCTTGGATTGCGACTCTACCACTAATTAATCCATAAACTGTGTTCTGCTGCAGGCTACCTTAGTGACACTTTTATACTACCTTAAAGACAAAAAAAAATATATATATTTTGAAAGGATACACACACACACACATTGGTATAACTAAACTACAACTTTTCCTCATCTGAGATTATATCTGGGGAAAGGAATAATATTTCGTCAATAATTATAAGGTATTTATTATAGGAATAATAAGATTTGAAATTCATATATTTCCAGCCAGGTTGATAGATAGGATACATTATGTTATGCAAATTGTCTAAAATCATCCTTATTACTGTAGGTGTGGACATATTTTTGTATCCAACTCAACTTTCTAGATGTTTTCTAATTTCTTAGAAGAGTCTTGGGTATGAAGTATTATCAATATGGTTTCCCTCAGCACCTTCAGCCGCCAGCACATCTGTACGTTCATTTCCATAAATTCCAACATGTTAGGCTTTGCAGTATTGCTCTCGAATCGTACATATCATATCATTATCACACATCTAAAACATTCTTTACTATGGTATAATTACTTTAATAGTATATTTTATCTCAGCTCTACAAATTGGACATGTGGATATGTTTGATGCACATTTGAAACAAGTGCATATGTGCTTACAAGGTAAAAACATTAACTCTCTCTCATTCTTCATACAAATCTTACACTCAATCTCTCTGTGTCTAATTGTACCTTCTGACTTTGGGAGAGCGGCAACTTGATCAGTTATTCTACCAAATAATGGTTGTGGGTTAGAATCACCAGACATTGGTGGGCTTGGGACAACATCAACTTCAATCAATGTCAATTCATCAACTATTGTAGATTCTACTTGCTGATTGGGGAAAGAAGCCAACTCAGTTCCATCAGACATTGGTTGGCTTGGGACAACATCAACTTCAGCCAATGCCAATTCATCTACTATAGGCTGTATTAAAGTTGTAGATGATTCTACTTGTTGGTTTGTGTCAGAAGCCAACTCATTTCCATCAGACATTGGTGGGCTTGGGACAACATCAATTTCAGCCAATGCCAATTTATTTACTAGACGTTTTCTAACTTCGTCTTCCATGTACTGTAAGACTGCTTCAATAAATGACTCAATGTTAAAGAAAGGTAACCCCTTCTCTTTGAGTTGATTATGATACGTTGTCATCACATAATCTTCCTGGAAACCCATTGAAATAAGGTGCTTAGTTATGTCTAGTTCCTTAATAAGTTTGTGTTGATCTTCATTGATATGGGTTATTGAAGGGTTTGTCTCATAAGGTGGTCTTTCCCCTTGAACCTGAAAAAAAGAATAAAGTTAATGTTACAAATGGCTTTTATAAAGATTATAATAATAGTCAACCTTCATTTCAAGTTACTGTAGCTGACATACCTGATCAATGAATTCTTTTCCTTTCGTCAAGAAGAGGAAGGTACACTCTGGGTACCAGCGAGCATGTTCATCCCAAGGTATATCATCAGTTTCCCAGTTTCGAAGTCCATTCCCACAATGATAACAGCGCACATGATCACTTAAACCACAATAGAAGAATCCAGCTTCTGATAATTCAGTTGGTTTCTGTGTTACACGTTCAGGCCATTTGTTAAAGCTTGCTAGGCGACTTTCAGGTGTTAAGTAGTCTTCTCTCTTGACGATGGTATGCTGGTGAACTCCATTGTCTGTCATAGGACTTAGACCACAGACATCTATTCCTTGTATACAGGACGAATTTTTACTATTTCTCAGTGGAACGGAATAACCCTCGAATTTTTCATTAAATATCAGTGGAAAATTTCCCACTGGTTGGTTTCGAATGAATGGACAATGGGGAAAGTGCCGCTGATGTTCGCCTCTGGGAGTGTCTCCTCTTTCCCAGGCACCAACAATGCCTCGACAAAAGACACAAGCAACGTGGTCATTTGTTCGCAGGTAGTAAAAGCCATCACGAGCCAAATCAGATGGTTCTAACCATTCAAGTGGCCAATCTATGTAGGTATTCAAACGTTCCTTTTCAAACCGTAAACTGTCATATGAATCAAACTTCTTAGAAATAGATCTTTTCACGTTCTGATTAAATGTGCATTCTGGTTTCTCTTTCTTATGTAAAGCAATGATTCTATTTTCATCTTGGTTTACGTTCGTGGCATCAATTTGAAAATGGCACATTGAACATTCTAAAAGATTTGCTTTATGAGTATAATAGAAACCCGCCTTTACATGACTGTTTACACTGAAGTTACATTCCTTAAAAGTCTCCAAACGATTTTTTTCTTCTCTCATTGCTATGAAAACAAAATGTGAGTGTTGTATTAGACTGACAACAAGTAGGTAGCGACAAGTAGGTAGACTGACAAGTAGGTAGTGACTGAGAGAGGTATCTCTCTCTCTCTCTCTTTATATAATACACAATCTCCCTCCCCCCTCCTCCCCCTCCTCCTCCTTCTCCTCCTCCTTTTCCTGTTGACTCATAGACTTAAAATTGGGACTATAGAGTTTATCAGCTGAAATCCTTTACCAAATCCCTTTGTAGTTTTTTGTTCTTTATATCTTTTGTACCTTCTATTATAACATAATGCCCATCCACACACTACTTACTAGCCAGCTCGGACACAAAGGTAGGTATGAATGTTGACCACGGCCCTTGCTATCAATTAACATTCAAATAATATAAACCAATCAAATCCTTCGACCACCATTCATTAAATAAAATAAAACAATATGATTATATAATAATTGAATTTGAGCATATTAATTGGTAAAAAGCTGAAATAATGGTAAGAAAAATATAGGGAACCAAGTGGAAATTCTGTGATAAAAATAGAAATTTTAATTATGGAAATTTTACTACATTTTTTACACAGATTTTTTTCTCAACCTGGGCACCAAAAAAAAAAAAATAATTCACGTCCCAGATAAAAAAAATACTACTACCTAACTACTTATATTACTTATTTTTACTGATGAACACTTTATATATCATGTGTAAATCAATACAAACTCCAGTCTAAAAGATGTCATCCCTACCACAGGTGTTACTAGAAAACATATTTTAATTAATTGTCCCTAGTCCACTTCTCGACAGTAATGAAGACGGTAATTTGTCTCTATAGACTTCTAAAGATGATCAAGACGAAAATGTGTAACTGAGTTGGTTGTTTTCCCAATGCCTTCCACTGTATAATAAAGTTAATGGTAACTAACCACCTAATTCTTCTTCATCATCTTCAAAATTGTCGGTCAATTTTTTTTCAAAAAGAAACTTGCTCCATATTGTTGGAAATTGGGGCCTAATATCTTCCACAGCAATATGTTTTTTTTTCTACTTTTTCATTTAGCCACTGTAGAAAACTTGTCCCCATTTCCTGAAAGTAATGATAATTATTTATTAGTGTTATAAATCCCTTATTTTTCAACCTAATTTTTCAAATAATTAATTTGTTAAGAGGGTCTTTTTATGAAAACAAAGTAGGTAGGTGCTTTACCCATCATACTCACCTTACATCATTGTAAAATATAAATCGAGAACTTGAGCCATTTCTGAATTTCATTTAGTCGTAATTGAGTTAAGTGAATATTATTCTCTAAACTCCAATTTTGCTTGTTTTTTTTCTTGGATAAAAAACAATAAACTGCTTTTTCCCTCAAGGCTCTAAGTATTACATACCATCTTGTTTTTACTTTTATCATTCCAATTGTTTCTTCATTCTCATTTAGAAAATAAAAAACTTCACCTTCTTTATAAAGATCACTTCGCACCTGTAAAAATAATTTAATAATATAGTTTCATAAAAAAAATTGTATTGAAAAATGTGACAATATAAATTGACATTTCCTTGTACAATAGACTCTTTGTTTGCCTACCTTATTCTGGTGTTTCACTACATCTTTAGCTTCAATTATTGAATAGGCAGGAGATGTAAAGCCTAATGCCGTAAACAGGTTGAGTGTGTAGTGTGGAGGTAATGCAAGAAGGCTAGTCTCTTCATATTCGTTGTACAATGGAGTAAAACAGATAACGTTGAGTTGATGCTTATCCAAGTGACTGAGGTTAACAATATGTTGGTTGCCAGGTTGAAGAAGCTCACACACAGCTGTACATTTAGTATAGTGTAAGATACTATATACCAAATGTCGATTCATAATATCCATATTATTCAATGTATCCCACAGTGATCTGGCCACAACCTTAGCAACAACATAACGTTCTCCATCATACCGCTCAATGTCTTCCCTTTCTCCAATTAACATATGAACACTTTTACTCCCAGTAATTAAAAAGAATTTACCATTAATATATCTGCCACTGAAATGAGCTGATTAACCATTCACTTTAGTCATACAAACTACTTTAGAAGTAGTAGTACTGGGATCTTCTAAGCAATATTGTTTCCATAGATCATTTGTTTCCGATTGTTTATCATCCTCATCACCAATACCACCAGTAAATTTTTTATTGGCAAAGATCACTAAATCAAACTGTCCCTTAAACTCCAAGAGTGTTACACCACGAGGAACATTTTTTCGAACTTCCGGATCATTGTTGTAGATTGTGTCATCAGGACCATAGCAGTTGACCTTTATGTCATGAAGAATAGCAGGATCGTCTTCAGGGGATAGGATTCCATGTGGGACATTTGCACTTATTCTTTTTATCTTCTTTTTTTCTTTCAATGTTTTTAAAAGATTTTCATACCTACAAACAAAAGAAAAAAAAATAAGAAGTAATAATTTGTTGGGGTATGGATATTATAAAAATATATACATGATATATATTATTAACATATTATAATAATGATACTTACAATTCCGAAGACTTAAAACTGTTTTCAGCATAACAAATCATCTTCTGAAATGATGCTCCAAATGTATCTGGAAGTTTTTCTTTCATCTTTTTTTGGTATATGTTATCAAGGGTCATCATTAACATATTTATAGAAAGTGGTGAATCCATAGTTGTTGTATATGTCAACAATTAAATAATACTAAATAGTTATCACTATGGACATATGCATGCAGCATCAGACCACTTAACACTGAGGTAATAATACTGGGCATAACGCTTTTATATACTTGAAGGCGATTTAACTATGCTTTATGGGAAGACGCATTCGGGCCTGCACATCCCTGCATCATACCACACCTCACCCCTCCCCCTCCTCCTCCTCCTCCTACTCCTCAAGTCAGAATTGAAAAGATAGATATAAAAGAATTCAACTGTCAGTTACAACCCTAGTCCTGTGCTGTATCTAGTGAGTCCACTTTGATAATATCATGTAGGGTCTTGTTTGGTCTTATTTATATAGCAGGCCCAATACGACGTTCTGGCTACTTAAATCTCTAATTATTAGTCCTGCATCACCTTATACTATAAAAATGTTGATTGATCAGTTAAGTTACATATGCCTTAACATATTTTTTTTTTTATATTCACAGATTTGAAATAGATCACCATTATGACTGATATTAACGAGACAACAACAAATTTTGAAAATAATAAGACTCTGAGTGAACCCAACTCTACAGGCAAAGCAATGAACCCCAATGAAATATGGGAAGCTGAATCTGTAAAGATTGAACCCAACCCTACTAACCCCAATGAAATATGGGAAATTGAATCTGTAAAGATTATGTTAATAAAACTTGAAGAAATACTACTAAAGTGGGGAATAAAATATGAATTATTCATGAGACAAAATAATGGAGTCAAGGTTGAAAATACCTATCAAGTGATTTTGATGTCGAAGGCCTCATCACAGGAAAAAATTGAAATAAACCATATTAAAGTAGTATTTCAAGATGATGAATTGGTTTTGTTTAATGGGTGTGATGACAACTTAAGTTACCACCTGAAAAAACACAAATATGTTGTGTGTGAGTATACCCTCATCCAATTAACCGTAGTTTTTTTTAAATATGAAGAAAAATTACCCACTACTTTGTACATACGAATTTTTAAAGATGAATGGGCATCCAGCCCAGCGTGGGATAATCGGGTGAAGTAACTTTACACACAAAATTTAATGATTATTTCCTCGGCTCCAAATAGATGTTTTCCTCCTCCCCAACTTCAATGGAAGAATCACTTGATATATCAATGAGATAGCTTAAATATCATGTCTCCAAAAAGCTATAAATGTCTCCTGTCCCCCCTCCCCTCTATTTGGAGGAGGTGGGTGCAAGGCGTCGTCCTCATTCACTCCAAACCCACCTTCACGTATCTAGACAGTCTTCACAATACCAACATATGACAACTTGTACTAACACTCACCGGAACTAGTGCCAGCCATACTGACATTATCATCTTACTTTTTAATTATACATCTGTTCCCATTCTGGGCTCACTTTTTATTTAGTGAAAAATTACAGTGAAATTAAAAGGTGCCCCCATTCCCCTACCTATGTACACTAGAATAATAAAGGCAAAATTAAAAAAAAAATAAAGCAATATATTTTTTAATTCATACACACTTATTTAGTGAAAATTACAGTGGAATTAAAAATGAAATGAGGCAGCCTTCAACTGTTCAAAAGTTTTTTTTTTTAAATCAGCAATCTCCTGCCAGAGGTTTGTATTCTTCTTCTTCAGGTCGGTGATGTACCCACGTTAGTCACTATGTCAGTCACTGTGCGGGAGGTTTGAATAACATTGGCTCTTTGGTCCCATTATAAATTAATATGACTTCCAAGTCGTTGCACATATCAATTCCTCAAAAGAAAGGCAGGTTGTTTCAGCCTTCCAACTCTTTAATTTCATTTTTTAAATCATCAATCTCCTGCTTGAGGTCGGTGTAGTTCTGTTTCAGGTAGGTGATTATTTTTAACAACTCTTGCTCTATCATCTTCAATAGTGTGTCGTTCTGATTGATGTCGGTGTTGTTCTGCTTGATGTCGGTGTTGTTCTGCTTGATGTTGGTGATTATTTTGCTGATTAACTGTAACAACTCTTGATCTGTCTTCAAAAATATTGTCTCGTTCTGCTTGATGATGTCGGTGTTGTTCTGCTTGAGGTTGGTGTTGTTCAGCTTGATGTCGTTGATTATTTGTAACAACTCTTTCTCTATCTTCAATATTAGTTTCTCCTCTTCCTCTTCCCAGCATAGTTTCAAGGTTTTTTTCAGCATAGCTTGTGTCCTATTCTCCATCCTGGGGTTCATCTGAGGAGAGAGCATCTCGGACAACTTTTTCTTTGGAAGAGCAGCGAAGCTGGCCGTCAGTGGATGTAATATAAGAGTGAGAGTGGTCGGCGGCAACGAATATTTATATATGGCTCAACTGACACAGTACTGCTCCGGGCAACCAGCTATTACATTACTCGGTGGACTTCGCCGCCATGAGTTTGATCCCACGGTTTTCAACACTTTATCTAAAATATCACTTTTAAAAATGTTGACTTCAACCTTCAACAGTCCAAAAATTTTTATTAAATCCGTATTCTTCTGCTTGAGGTTGGTGGTGTTCATCGTTTTTTCTAACCAATATTCTTTTGATTGAGGTGTATTGATGTTCTCTCTGTGACATCAATAAGCATTGTTTCAAGTTTTTTTCAGCGCAGCTTCTTTACCTTAACTTGTGGGCGACAGAAAGTTAATGAAATTGGGGAGTATGACTGCTACGAGACGCCCACTCACGGATGCGATCCCACTATTGCTCGACACGGGTGCTTTTGGCTGCTGGGTTGAAGAAGTTACGTAAAAAAGTGAATTTGAATTTAAAATTGCCCAAATACTAGAAAAAGGTGGGGGCCTGGGAGCCGGAGAAATTATTTCGTGTATATTAATGATATTAAAACTGCCAAATTGAAATTGACCACAAAGACATCTCATGAATACGATCATAGACATAATATATTATTTAGCATTGGTGGTTTTATTTTAAATCTTTAACAATGAGCAAAGAATGTAAAAAAAAAAAAAAAAATAATAATAATCTGTTGTCCTTTTGGTAAAATTTGGGTTGGGGTAGGATAATAAAATAAATTGATTTGTGGAAATAATATAATATAATATAATATATTCAGTATCTCATTCTTTTACCTTTTTTTATCCCAATTATTTATTTAGAGTGACTAACAACTACTACTATTTTCTGACTGAACTGTCCATTCATGCTTATTTTGTAAAAGTATTTTCTGGGGGAAATAAGCCACCACAATGCAGTCAACAACATTCAGAAACCGGTTTCAAGGTTCTGCTATACAGGCATTTCTCATTTTTTTTCTCCAGTCTGTGTGATTTTATCCATGATGGCTTCGGTAAAAAAAAAAAAAAAATGATAACTTCCGAATGGTCTGAACAACTTCTATCTTCCATTTAGTGTCTGTCACTTCGACATCTCTTTTTGGGAAGTTGTGGAGCTGTGTAGTAGCAAATAAGAAAGACATTAATATATTCTCTACCGAATAAATTTTAACAGAGCATAGGAATTCACTAATTTAAAAAACTTTTAATCACGAAAAAATAAATAACGTACAACTGAAATTAAAAGGATTAATTTCAGTCCATCCTAGACTTACTAGGTCAGACCTAAAACGTCATAATTTTCACTTATTAGTAAAGTTAATTACAAATACATACCTGTGCCTGTTGTTGTCTCCTGACCGAAGACACGTTCCTCCACATTCTCCTGCTTCTCCCATTCCTCCCCTGACTTGGTGTCATCATCTCCATCTGAAGACCATGGCCATTTGATTTTTCTGGAATCAAGCTTCCTTAGTGCCTTTTCTTTCTTCTTCATCTTTCTCTTTATGGCCTTATTTAGTACCAAACCCTTCAGTTTGTCAATGAACCGGTCACTTTCGAATGAGTCTGAGGACGACGATGAAGACGACGATAAAGACGATAATGAGGATGAAGATGAAGAAGATGACCTTGCTTTTACCGTTGATTCAACCAAACAAGACATATGCTCAAGTAAGACAGATGCAGCTTGGCCTCTTTCAGCTTGTTCTTTTGCTTCCCCAGAAGAGTTAGTAGTTATCTTGAAACCCTTCATCAGTTCGGAAAAAAGGGGTGGGGGAGGATTGAGGGAGGAAAGAACGAATAACAATAAATTAAAATTACTATTATAATTGTGTTTTACTGTAGTATAATGAATAAAAAATCAATCTCTAAATGTCAATTTACCTGAAAGAGACAAATAATTACAAGTCAATCATTGTACACTATGCTCTCTTTATATATTTCCAAATGGCTTAGGAAGTGGTATATTCTGACTTGTTCCTTCAGCTGAGATAGCTGGCTGTACCTGATCATTGCGCACATAAGTAGTTAATGTAGGTACTATAACAATAAGAAATAGAGTGTGTGGTTTTTTTATGATTTGATTCATAAACTGAACTGGTAAGGAATTGATTATTGAAGCTTGTTGTTATGTAATTCTTGCTGGACTAGATGACTCCATATGGATCTACAGTTATACTGGAATGACGCCCGCCACTACCCTACTGAATGATAAACTGCTTAATTTCAGTAGACTGTATTGAACCTTACTTGACACCTGACACTGGAGCTGGAGAGAGAGCAAGGGGTTGTGACTCTTAAATAGGCAGAAATTCTCCTTTTATACCACTATCCCATCCCCCTCCCTCCACCATAGGTTGCTGAATCAATACAAGTTATTTTAATTAATATTTTCTATATTTTTACTAATATAGGCCGATTACTAAATTCTAATTCTGATTATTTTGTTACATCATAAACACATAATTTAATGGATAAGTAGTATATAATCAAAGGCTGAATGTTTTCTTAAAATCTTTCTATTCTCTCTCCCTCTTTTTTGGGAGTTAAGTTAATTTGCCTACTCCCCGACCTGCTACTCCTTTTTTTATTTTTTTTTATTATTCACCCCCCCCCCCCCAAAAAAAATCCTTTTTATCATCCTTCTTTTCGTCTAGCATTATTACATCCTCTCCTATTTCCTTTTCATCCTCCTTCTTTTCTTCTAGAACTACTGAACTAGTGTCATTTATTGGTTTAATATCCTCCTTCTTTACCTTCAACTGATGAACTGGTGTCATTTATTGGATTAATATCAACTTCCTCTTCCAATTGCTTTCCATCTGTTCCTCTCCTATTCATGAACTGTTTTCCTCTTTGATTCTTTTTCAGAGTCAATTTTTCATTTTTTCGTGTGTCTTGGGTATTTAATTTTGATCGTTGTTTGGCATCTTTTTGTTTTGTCCCCGAATCTGTTGTTTTATATGTTTTTGTTGTTTCCTGTGATGAAACTTTCTGAGAGGAAATTGTTTTTAAAATGATTTCATCGCCGATTACATTTAAATACTTCTTTATTATTTGTGTTTCAATAAACCATTTATTTTCTTGTTCAATATCATCACTGTTCAATAATGTAAGTAATTTTAAATTGTTATCTTTGTTATCAATAGACACTATTTGGTTTTTGTAAATTTCATCGTCATTAATGTTAATTTTTTCTCCAATCCGTGTTAAACCCTTAATATTATATATAATTGGAAAAACAGAGGGGGTTTTAATAGCTTTCTTTATATTTTGGGAGTTTAATAAAGCTGTTTTCATAGTATTGATGTCATATAGGTTTTGTGAAAAATGTAGGTTTAATTGAATAGAAGGCATAAGAATTTTATCGTTTATTACAGTAACAAGATTTTTATAGAACTGGGCACAGAATATAAATTTAGAAATATGATTCGAAAGAGAATAGAATAATTGTTTCATTTCATTTTTGGCAACACTATTCCTACAAAATATTTGTTTTACTTTAACCTGATCGAATGCTAATAACAAATACTTTTTTTGGCACTTCTCTGCTAGGTAAGCATCGAGTTCATTAATAATAGTTCTGATAATAGAGGTGAACTTTTCTACTAGAGTTTCATCATAGTCTGAAGAAACGTCAATTGTATTAATCATCGACAAATGTATTTTCGATTCTTTTAATTCAGAAGTCATAACTAACATTTTAGAATTCATTTCTTTATTTTTTTGTTTTAATATCGAATTTTCTGATTCCTGAATTTGTTGAATGGCTAATACTCCAGTAGTATCACCATATGACTTGCGAATCACTTGCAAGATAATTACATAAAAGTGTTTTACATTTCGTACGCTAAAATCTTTTTTAATTTCGTTCTGATAAATTGTATATATAATTGTAATAAAAGTATATACCTTTATAACTTCATAATTTATTTCTTTTATTTCTTTTGTATATTTGTATAAATCCACAAGTTGTTCTATTATATTTTCTTTAACTAAATCCATAGATGCAAGTTGATCTACTAACATTTTAGCCAAATAATTTGGTTCTTGTAACTGACGGTTTAAAAAGCCATTTAAATCAACATAAGGCATTAATACTTTTTTGTGTTTTTTTACTATTTCATCGGTAATATTAGTTTTGAAACTATTTAGTATATGATTAAATAACCCTCTTTCTTCCTCATTAGTAAATAATATATTTGCTATATTTTCCTGTTGTAGATCATCGTTATAATTACTACTGTTAATGATTTCATTTAATTTAGCAATTCTATTTGTGTGTTCTTGCCGAATATAATTATTGTGTTCTGTATTAAAATGATCAATAATCTTTATTATTATTTCTTTAATTAGTTTATTTGTTTCACTTGAA
Source organism: Procambarus clarkii (assembly GCF_040958095.1). NCBI lineage: Eukaryota > Metazoa > Arthropoda > Malacostraca > Decapoda > Cambaridae > Procambarus > Procambarus clarkii. Next base: position 7,199,572 of record NC_091167.1, on the reverse strand, counting down.
TAATTATTATTTATAAACAATATATTTGAAAAACATTTAGTTATATCATCATTTGATAATATAGATTTTTCAAAAAAATTATTAAATAATGTATTATTAAAAATATAAGTTGTGTTTATATTATCCAATAATTTATTATATTTATTTAGCATTTGGTCCTGAAGTTGTTTATAAGTTTCTTCTTCTTGTTGATGTTTCTCAAGTTCTTTTGTTTGGAGTGATAATAACTCCTCATATTGCCGTTGATGGGCTTGTTTTTGTTTCTCAAGTTGTTTCATATACGTTTTTTCTAGTTCATGTTTTTCATAGTTACATTTCTCAAGTTCATTTTTGTAAGTTTCTTCTAGTTGATGTTTTTCATTAAGCCGCTTTAGATTCAAAAATTCTATTTGTTTTTGTTTTTCATTTATTTCTCGTTTACAAGCTTCAGTTATATCAATCTTTATTTTTTTATCACTTTCGCAATCGTTTAAAGAACTCTTTAACTCGGCAATATGTCTATAACTTTGAGTTAATTCTTCATTTATTCTATTTATTTTTTGTGTTTGTTCAGATAATTGTGTGGTGCATAGTTGTAGTTTTTTATTGAGTTCAACATTTTTAGATTTTATTTCAGAATTATTTGAATTAGTTAGAATATTTAACTGTTTAATTTGATTACCTAATTCTGTTATTTGTTTGTCTTTTTCTATATTTCTATTATCTAATTCTTTTATTTGTTTGTCTTTTTCCTCTATTTTATCTTCACATTCTTTTAATTGACCTAAATACAATACTTGGGTTTTCAATTCTTCTTCATATTCATTGTTTACAATTTCTATTTTGTTTATTATATTTTTTTGTTTTTCTATTTCAGTTGTAAACTTGTCAACTTGTTTATTTAAGTCGATTATTTCGCGTTCTTTTTCTGCTATCGCAGTCTCTAGGAAATTTTTTTCCATATTACACTCATCATATTGTTTATTTAATAAAGCTATGGTTTCCTTTTGTTGATATTGACTTTTAATAAGAGGATATATTTTAGTTATTAATTTTATGTATCGATCAGACAGGTCAAATAAATGAAACAATTTATTTAGTAATATGATTGTTCTTGTTTCATCATCATCTTTAGCAGAAACATTGTTTAAATAAGTTTTTATATTTATACGTTCTCTTAAACCTGAGGTCCCATCCTCAGGGAAATGTATCATACTCAAGATTGTTTTAACAATTTCACTCATTTTTTATGGGGTGAGAAAAAAATACCTATTTTGAAGTCCAATGTTAATTTTATTTTATTGAAATGAAATTAAACAGTCCATCAACCAATGCACATTATATTGAATAGGACATTCAATGTTGATTTTTCAGCATTCAAAATAGTTATTTCTTGGATAGTATATTCAACACCGGTCTGTTCAATGATTTTCAACATTGAATACACGATACCATAATTTTACATTCTCTCGAATATTACGTTTCTGGACTCATAATCGGGAACCATATCAGGGAGTCCTGCTCTTCCTCCTGTTTCTTGTTCTTCTTCCGAGACTTCCACATAGATATTAAATTTAATGGTAGCAAAGGTTTCTGTGGAATTAATGTTCTTAGCCATCATTTTACATTCCACCTCATTATTACCATCTTGAAGTTCAAGTTTCATTACCACAAATGGTGGTAATGAATTTTCTTTAATTGGAAAATCATACTTAGAGAATCCCTGAATAAATATATCTTGACTTGCCGCATGCGTACATGATATCCACAATTTGTCCATGTCGAATTTTTTTCTTTTATTATGTGATTTGGCCCGTACTGCATTTATATGGTTCTGTAATATAACATCTTGTATTTCACTTTGATCTGTATAAACATTAGGTTTCAAATCATTAATATTCCAAGGAAATATTAAAATAATTGGATTTTTGGTATAATATCCCTTGTCGTAACTAGAATTTTGCCATACATAATTTGCGTTATTTGAGACAATATTATTATATAAATATCTGTGGATTTTATTGTAATTTAAAAGGAAGCTATTAAAAGGCTTAATGATTGTATTCTCACTTTCGATTCTATTCTTAGGATTATACGAAATTGGTGGTTTAGGAATAATTACGAGACCTTTATAGGTATTTATATCTCTGATAAACGGGGAGAATAATGATTCCAACTTTGAGATGATTAAATTAGATTCTTCAGAGGACTCTGTTGTTGTTGTTGTTGTTGAACTGATGGTGGATGGTAATGTTGTTTCTTGAAGTACTTCAGAGGACTTTGTTGTTGTTGTTGTTGGACTGATGGTGGTTTGTAATGTTTCAGAGAATTTTGTTGTTGTTGGACTGATGGTGGATTGTAATGTTGTTTCATGAGTAAGTTCAGAGAATTTTGTTGTTTGACTGTTGACGGAGTGGTATGTTTCTTGATTGGAGGACTCTGAAATCGGATCATGTCTGATAGCCTTACTGACATTGATACGTTTTCCGCGTAAATGAATAATTATTATAACGACTACAATTAGGATTATAGCAACTAAAATTCGTATTAACCCCATTGCTACTTTTTTCTTTTTTTCCTATTTTTTTTAGTTATAATAAATTCATAAAAAAAACTATTTTAACAGAATATCAAACATATGCTGGTTTGAACCCCCAAAAGCATTGATTAACGGTTATACTTATAATTTTTGAACAATAAATTTTACAATTAGATCAGCAAATATTGTTATTATAAACAACGCTATGAACAATAAACTGAACTATATCATCTGATAATATTAAACTATACTTGTCTTTATTATTATTATTATTATTATTATTATTATTATTATTATTATTATTATTATTATTATATATACATTTGTTTCTTTAAAAAAATAGAAGTTTAATAATAATGGAAAAATGCTTTTTATTAGCTTTTAATTATATACAAACTTTTTCTGAATCGAATGGATATGTCCATAAACGACATATCCTATACGAAGCCTCTGCTTCAGTAGTAAATATGGCTAATGGTTATTGTTATGTAGATAAATCGGTCTTTCATTTCCCCTTCAAATGCATTGATAGGCATCTAGATATAAATACAAAAACGAACAAAGATGAAATGACAGATGAAGAATTAAACCAAAATCAAGAAGAATTAAAAAACTTAAGCGAATGTCTAGAAACTCTGGTGTCCGAATATGATATAAAATATGTCTGGGTCTATGGAAATAATCAAATCTTATTCCAATTACCTGTTTTACAAAATCTGACAGTCTTCGATATCCGAAATAAGAACATCCACACATTTGGAGACAAAATAACAATAAATAAATCTTTTAATGAATCTTGAAATGTATTATACCGTCGGGGTAATATTTATACATTTCCACCAGTTTTACATAGTATTACAAATCTTTGTCATTTACTCCCCCAAAATTTGATTAATGGATACCAGGATTCCACAAAGAGTATTACCTTCTATACCACAAACAAAAACAGCAATAATGATCTACAGTGTAATTTTCATTTAGAAGGTGAGAGTAGTTCAACTTGTGCTTGTCTGTTGAATGAAATAAACCGCCTTACTCTTATGTTCATATCGGCTAGTCAAGAGCTATATACGACAGAATATAAAGACTACATTAATAGTAATCATAGGGATAAGGAACGAATGTGCCAATATATGGCTGAACGTGAAGTCGAATATAAACTGCAAGCGCTGTTGCTCAGTATGGTTTGGCCCGAGAAAATACATTGGCAATGTAGGAGAAACATAAATGGAATGGATGTAGGCGTAACAATTCTAAACTCTCTTGTTAAAAATAAATATAACTGGATTCAATGGGAGGTTAGTAATTTTAACAAACACATAATGAAGCAAACAAGGGTGAATCATCAAGATTCATATATCATAGCAAATATTCTGATCTTTTTAGGGTATGAAGAAACACATAATATACGTAAACTACCATAACAACAATCCTGAAACATTTCATGTTAAGAAGATAATAAAACTCTAAATTATTTTCAAATGCATGAGTTAGGAAAGAACCTGGGACATTGTTTAGCTTAACAATACGAAAGATGCAAGAATAAGGATTTTTTTTTTCAATGGTCACAAAGGGTTGACATGTTTCATTCCATATTAATTCCACTGTAATTTTCACTAAATAAAAGTGTGCATGTTTTTATTTTTTTAAATTTTGCCTTGGTAATTATTATTCAGTGTATTCAGTGTAGGTTATCGAAAGGGCAGGGCTGTATGGGACATATGTTGTTTTCGTTGTGTTTGTGAATTGCCTATATAAGCTAGATAGTAATAAGTACCACATAAAAGTCCCGGTTCTGACTAATAGCTGGTTGCCGGAAACACTGTGTTAGCTGAGCCACATATATAAATATTCGTGGCCACTCTCACTACATCCACTAACGGACGGCCATCCAGCCAGCCCACCACACACGCTTTGCTGCCCTTCCAAGAAAAAGTTGATTGAAGATGCTTTCCCAGATTAACCCTAGGCGGAGACAAGCTGAGTTGAATAAAACCTTGAAAGGAATGGAAACACTCTTGAAGAAGAAAAAGAAAGAGTTGATTTACCTCAAGAACGAGAATAAGATGTTAACACAGAAGAATGTTGTTATCTACCAGAAGTTTCCACCAACCAACAAGAGAGTGAACTAGAAAATAGAATATATAAGGGGGGAAGAAAAAGAAAGAGTTGTTTTACCTCAAGAACGAGCGTAAGATGTTAACACAGAAGATTCCACCAACCAACCTAGAAAATAGAATATATAAGGGGGAGAGGGAAGTGCGATTGCCTTTTCCACTATTATTAAAGTGTTTATATTAAATAAACATTGTTTATTTGAATGCCTTAATGTTTGTTTGTTTGTGTGTGTGTGTGTGTGTGTATGTGTGTGTGTGTGTGTGTGTGTGTGTGTGTGTGTGTGTGTGTGTGTGTGTGACAGATTTAACCTTGTTTGTGTTAATATGCTATAAAGTTTGTGTGAAGAGGCTCTGGGAAAATGAAGGAAATCAACCATTCCAATAAATATATTTTTCCAACTACATACATAAATACAATAATTATATTATATAAAAAAAACAGTACCACCCAATTTAATAACATAAAATTGTGTAGTGAGTACAATAGGGTATGAATGATAGATACTACTACTAACCTTAAATATGGCACGAGCCAAGTTTAATTAATTAAGCTTAGGTAGGGGAAAATCAACAGGGGTGGTCACGGCATGTGGCACTTGGGTGGCCACAGCAATAATAACAATTGAGTTGGCCCACCCACATCGGGTGGCCCTGGATGAATTATTAAATAATTAATCATCAGTAGGGGGCCATTTCTCGATATATATTTTGTAAAAATGTAAGGTCCTCAATGAAAGCATTATCTAATTGAGACTTACTAATAGACTCTTGGTACAAGATAGCAGCTGGTATGTCTTCATGCCTGCAAAAATAGGCTGCCGTGTGCAAATAATGAGGATAATTTGAAGAATAATGACGTGCTACATGTAAGTGTTGATTATACCTTTTACTGGGTATCAGGTAAAAAGGACAATCTCGACATTGACAAGCATTACCCAACAGCCCTACATCTGGTCGGTATTTCTTATACACTTCTTCAAAAGTATCATTTGTTACCTGAACTCCTCGTCCAGAAGCCTCTATTAGGATTTGTGGCCTTGTCATGGGAGCACAATTTCTCTGTGCAGTTGATAAATATTCTTGCAACCACAAATCCTTTTTATGTTGAACAATTATATTTTCAAACTCCTTGTAGTTTGAGACAATTCTCCTGGTGAGCCCGCTGAGTCACTAAAGCTTGGACGTTATCACTAACATTTGAAGTTAGCCGTTCACGAGAGTCTCTATACTGTAGGGCATGTGCAGTATAAATAAACACTTTGGGTTTATTAAACATATTGTCAATAACCTCTTCCTTTAGACCAACTTCTTTAGCAAAAATTCGCAGTGAAAACCAAGATATATCTCCAGCCAGAAAAACATCCCGTAGCGTCTCTACCTTCTTCATATCCACAGCTATGGGGATCTGTTCAATTAACTTTTCCTTAATATTTTGCATGTCCTCGTCTTTAAAATGTTTTCTTGCTGTCTTCTCAACCTCTTCTAAGGTATAAAAATCCTTAAGGGTCAGGTTTTCTGAGGTCGCAATGTAGTTCTTCACCCATTCTTCTTTAAGCTTTTCATCAACAAGTGTTTTGGCAAAGAAATCAGTGAAGGGTGTGGAATTCTTTTCCTGTTTCTTATATTTAGAAAGGCATCGACCAATGTATTCTAAGAGAATCATCCTCACAACTTTGATAACAACTTTGTCCTCTAGAGGAGTCTCATCACTTCGTTGATGTAAGTAAAGTATAAACATAGGTTTAATTAGTGACTCACATTTTATGGGTTTTTCCCCCAAATTTCTTTCAAAACTCTCTGTCATGAGTGCTTGGGCCGTGTCATTGATAAGCACTTACCAATATTTCTTAAAACTTGGTCGGTGGAGATACCCCGATGTTGCTGTTGCTTCTATGTGTGCAATACGCAATCGCACAAACTCGGGCCTAGGCTGAGTTGGGTTTTCAAACAGAATCCTCATCCAGGTCACTCCTAAAGCTGCCATGTGAATGTCAAAATCAATAATGCGTGGATTTTTTGTGATTGCATAAGTCGCACACATCGCATAGAGTCTTGTACCCATTAATGGGGCCATAATTTGGGAAGCATCTTGAGAAAAGATCGGGATTATGGCATTAAAGTTATTATCAGATACCAACTCCACTTCTTTGCTCTTTTCTATGGCAACCTGGCTCATGATAGTATATGGCCATTTCAGTATACTTCTAACACTATATGACCATGGATTGATTGTTACAGAGTCACTATGTGGAGCATACACGGGAATGCCAGAGATCGTAAACAGTTTTAAAAACTCATATTTATTATTACTATTCAACATCGTGGGGAAATCTCGATCTTGCAAGTCAGATATAGTGGAGGTCATTGTTACTTGACAATAATCATCTGGATCATTTTTAATGCGCATTATCAACTTTTTTTGTTCTTCATAAATCTCCATGAACATTTTACAATCATTTCTATAATCTTCATCTGAATGACCTTTCATCTGAAGACATTTAGTTTCATATTTTCCACCTCTTACTGTTGTACTCAGAATATTTTCAGCCAGATCTATTTCATTTTGGAATTTTTCAGTGGTTAATATTACTCTTATTTTATTAAGCAAGGATCTTAACTCTAATTCATATTTTTTAAATTCTTTTTGTTCTAACCGATCTCGAATAGATCTACTACTGAGTTCCTCACTAGCTTTAATTGATTTCAAAATTCTTTCCATCAAAGGTAATACATCTGAAGGAACTGGTTCTTTCTTATTATTAATTTGAATAATAACAGAATTCCATTGTCGAAATACTTCATTCAACTCAAATAATGATATACGACGAAACTGGGATGAAATGTGACATCCATTATTACCATATATTAATCTAAGTTGTTTCACTTGTTCTTGTTCACAGGGAAAATATACCCACTCATTCAGGTAGAATTTGTCCTTGGCTATACCCCCTGGCAGTAAGAAACCTTTCACTGACAACTTCAGGATCGGTAAAGTTCCATCAGATATGTATCCACCAATTTTCTTCATCTCTTCCTCTAATTCATCTGACGTTTTCGCCCAGAAAGGTGAAGGCATATTGGTACTACCATTGTGCAAACGCGACGTTATATCCAGACTATACTGAACGGGAAAGTCACATCCCACACCTAACACAAAAACCTCACAAATCTTATTCTCAACCTCATTCATTTTGTCAATAACATGACTTGGCTCAATCAATGTTGTATTATGATGGCCGTCAGTAATAAGAAACACTTTGATATACCTCTCCTTACATTGGTAAACTTCATGTATAATAGTTTGTAGGGCACCAGTCAAATCTGTACGACCATTAGCAAAATCACTATATATTAGGTCTGTTTCTGATCGTTTTAGTTCAACTTTACTGCCAAACACGAACAGATTCGTTCTTCCTACCAAATGAGGTGCCACATATTCGTTCCACCCTGTCATTACACCATTCCAGTAAATATACATGGATCCTGACACATCTGCCATGAGAATATTGTAGGTACTTGCTTGATGAGACACATTATTCTTTGGATCCGCTCCCGTTAATAATAAATCTGGTACTTTAGCTGGCATCTGGAACACTATGTGAGTCTTCTCTTCACCTTCGACATTCTTCTCTTTAATAATACAGAGTTCCATTTCCAATATCCCAAGATCATTCGTCTCTTGTTCATCATCTTCCTCTATTATAACCATTTCAGGCAGGAGGGGGGACAACATTAACTGCTGTGTAGATTGTTCTAAAAATAAAAAAAAACATAAACATGTATTAAAATAAAAAAAAAGTATATTGTAAAAAATGTATATAAACATCTATATATTCGTATTATTACCTACCATCCATTGTTTTCTCTTCTAAAACGGGACTTGGACTTCTAGATTTTGGGTTCGTTTCAGCTTTCTCCAAGTAATTTCCTATTATGTTAGTTCGTCTTTAAGGAGAGGATGTGGAGGGCATCCTGACTGCTAATAAACTGAAGGCCCAGATGATATTCAACTCCTTTTATATAATCATACAACATGCACTTCACTTCTGTTTCATTGTCACTGATGCATCCAAGATGGACTGTATAGTAGGCATAATGTATTGTAAGATTTTTCTAAGGTACCTGATGTTTGAACACATATGATGTTTAAATATTTTTTTATGAAGAAGGTTTGAATCTTTTTCTTATTGGATTATCATCATTGTCTTCAACATTTTCCATTAATTCTTCATCATGTTCTTTTAAATTAAAGAATTGATTGGCATCGTATTCTGCCTGAACCTTACCCCGATTATTAATAAATTCTATTATACCACACATAATTAAACTTATTTCAGTTTGAACCAAGGCACGTATTATTATTGTACTAGAAGAAGTTGGTTGATAGTGTTTCATATCTTTCATGTCTAATGAAAGAAGCATTAATAATTTGTCAACATGTTCATTCTTGTTATTTTCAATGCATTGTAAACTAATTATAATCTGCTTAAAAATCAAGTTTATTGACGATAAATACTGAGGAAATTTCTGGAGAGCAATGTCTTTAATTTGTTCAGAAACATTTTTAAATAATTGAAAGAAGTCTTTAACATAAGAGTGATCTGATAATATATTTTGTACCAAAGTTATCATATTTATAATATTTCTCAATTCTTCATCGTCCATATCCTCTAGATTTTGATTACCAAATTCATAAATAAATTTAGACATTTCATCATCATTGTTTTTAGGAGAACATTTTTGTTGAATGTATATTTTCAATAGATATCGTCGTAATTCTTTATTATTCTTTTTTACTTTATAATCAAATACATGACTGTATAAACTACCTCTATCCTTTTGGGGGAAATGAGGTCTAGGAGATGGCAAATCTGTTAGTTCTGGTTGTTTTTGTTGTTCTAGTTTTGATTCTGGTTCCATTTTAGGTTTAGGTCTTGATTCAAGTATGGGTACGGGTTCAGGTTCAAGTATGGGTTCGGGTTCAGGTTCGGGTTCAGGTTCAGGTTCGGGCTCGGGTTCGGGTTGTAAAGAAATTTGTGAAAATAAAGGTAATGACGATATTGAATCTGAAGATAGTATTCTTGAGTAATCATCAGATGATGTAGGTAAATATAAATTACTATTAATAATAGATTCCATTTTTATTTACTAAGGTAATAAATGTACATTATATATGTCATCAAACCCCAAAAATATCATAATATTTTGAATGAAATTAGAATCTCGATGGTTGATTGATTTTTCCTTCATAATAAGTTTAGAAAATTGACAAGTTTGGCATTTAATTAATTTATATTTATCTATATTTTTCCTTGGATAATCTATTAGTTTTACTGACACATAAATCCCATTTTCATTTCTATAACAGTCCCAATGAAATTTTTCGGGATAAATCATACTGAGTAGTAGCGTTTGTAGTTTGAATTCAACTTCACGTCCAGCCATGAATCGACAGAAGCGATCATTGTGATTTGGATTGCATTTAATATATTCTTTCTATTCGGTTAAATATAGATCTTGACTGGCGGATAAAAACATGAGAATGAGGCGATTTATTTCATTTAATAAACATGCACACGTTGAATTACTCTTGGTGGCTTTGAAATGTAAAGGACAATGTAAATGTCTACAATCTGGGTTCTTTTTACTATCTGAATAAAAATTAATAGTCTTCAAAGAATCTTGATATCCTCTAATTAAATTTTTGGAGAGCATTTGACAAAGATTAGTTATACTATGTGAAGGTGGTGGAAAATTATTACGTTTATTATAAACTTATATAGGTCTTGGTATGGAATATTCATCTAATTTAATTTCTTCTCCAAATTTATAGATAGTTGAACTCCTTATATTAAAGACAGTAAGATACTGCAATACCGGTAATTTAAAAAGGATTTGATTAATTCCATAAACCCAAGCATATTTTACATTAAACTTGGTTACTAACAATTCTAGGCACTTATTCAAATCATCATCGTCATCATCACTAATCATTTCATCTTCATCTGCCTTTAAATGTAGAGATGTATAAATATTTTTAAGAGGGAAATGAAAAGCTGATTTATCTACATTACAAAAACCATTAGACATATTTACTACTAAAACAGAAGCTTCATAAAGAATATGATTTTTATAAAGACGGGGATTATAATAACTATCATTTGGTTCATAAGATGTTTTTTGAATGTAGTTGAAAGCTAACAATAAACAATTATTGTCCATTTTATATATATATATATATATATATATATATATATATATATATATATATATATATATATATATATATATATATATATATATATATATATATATATATATATATATATATATATATATATATATATATATATATATTATAAATGTTAGAAGATTGCATGTTATATATATAATATATATATAATTATTTATTTACATATTTTTTTTATTTATATATAAACGATTCGATTATTATTATTATTATTATTATCATTATTATTATTAATAATATTATTATTAATATTATTAACTGCAGCATTAGTCGTAGCAGTATCAATAGTAATAGTTGTACCAATATTATCAATAGGGTTATTTGTAATTGTATTAGTAAGTATATTATTATTATTATTATTAGATATTGATAGAGAATTATTATTTATGGTTGGTGAAGCTTCTTTAGATGCCAATGGGTAAGTGTGATCTTCCAAATTAGAGATTGTATTTACATTCATATGACGATAACGGCGTCGTAGGGCCATTCGTGCATTGCTACCCCAGTGAATACTTTCATCATTTGTAAGCAATTGGTTAACTTCACCAACGCCACCCTCACCACTAAATTCTTCATCTTCTTCATTTCCACCTTCCATTATTATTTCACCTTGATTAATATAACTTCTTAAAAATTCCTTAACGTTTGAATGTCTTAAAATTTCACTAATAATTTTAAAAGGTAAAATATGATTCTTACCTAATTGTCTTGAAAGACTGTTAAAAGTACGTGTAGCAAAATCAGCTCTGAGTAAATGGAGACCTGCCCCTTTTAAATCTTCTTGAACACTATATTCTTCATTAGGGGATAATTTCTTATTTCTTTCTTTAGCAACTTTCCAAAGATAACTTTTAAAAACTTTATGTGTACTCTGGTAACTAGAATCAAAAATAGGTTTATCCAAATGATCAGCTATATTTGTCCCAAGATATTTCAGTAGAGTTAATTGTAACATCTTCTTATTTGCATAGGGAATGAGGTATTGAATAAAAAAAGTGGAAGCCCCTCCTTTTAATAAGGGAATGTTGCGATCCTTACCGTGTTTACTGTATACTACTGGCAAAACTACAGTCTGAGTGACTGGGTAATATGCATCTACAACATTACGATAAGTTACATTGTTGGCTTCTTTGGCTCGAAGACCTGTATGGTATATAAGTAAAATTTTGTAAGCATGTTCAGACTGAGAAAAATTCCATATTCTAGCAACCGTCTGAGCGATCAAACGGCTATCTAAAATAGGCTTATTGTTACGGCGTAAATTAACAGATGTACGAGGAAGACGCATTTCTTTTCCAAGAATGGGACCTACGATGTACTTGTTTAGTGTTCGAACGTTGGTTAGACGCGTCATATATTTTAAATTGGCATCCCGATTTAAATATACATTATATATATTTATCAAATCTGGTGTAACCGGTGCCTCCCGACCGACTTGCTGAAGCTTAAAACGGCCAAATTTTTCAAACGTACACTTGTAATTCTTCAAACTAGATGGGTTAAGTAATAAACGTTTTTTGCGCCTTTGTAGTGTGGATATAGGAGGAGAAGATTGTTGTTTATTGGTTTCGTCATCTTCATTTTCGACATATGTTATAATTTCTCGTTGCGTACGTGGATTAAAAATAGGACGATTGAATTCCTGTTTTATACATTCCAAAGCAGCAGCACCTGCAGGAGACCGGGAGGCAGAGCAAGGGGCAGTAGAGGGTAATGGGGATACAGTTAACCCTATGGACTCTACAAGGAGTAATTCAGAAGAATGTTTCCCAGAAGTAAAAGGTTAGGACTCCCAGTTGAGAAAATCAGGAAGAGTCATACGACCGCCTGATAGACTTAACCTGTAGGAATATAGTTTATTTAAAAGGGGAGGAATGTTGGGATTGAGTACTACAGATGTTGGAGGTAGCATGTTTGGAGCAGATGCTCTTTTGTTTATGATCTTGTTAATAATATTTCATGTACCTGATAATGTTTTTGTTGTTGTTACTGGCGGAGAATAAAACCATGTGGACGAAGATTGTTTGTCTGACCAAAACCATAACAAGCAATTCTGGGAAAACTACACTGGTGGCAAATTTATGTGTTAAATACCATGGAAAATTCTCAAAAAATATAGTGTCAACTGCAAATAAAACAGAACATCCTTTTTCAAACATCCCCATTCTGTGAAACAAGGTTACACTCTTCCAAGGGCTGATTAACCCGTTAGAGTATAAGAATCCTTTTTCAAATGAATCAGTTTTGTATATAATTGATGACTTATACCTGGAAGCCATACAGAGTCCAATTATAGCCAATATCTTCACCCGAGGTTGACAGGATAAAATTTCCGTAATTCTAATTAGTCAAAATAAATTTCCCCTGGGGAAATATGCCAGGACAATAACTCTGAATTGTAGCCATTATATATTAATGAAGCAGAGAGACATAACCCAACTGGAAATTTTAAGTGGGCAGTTATATGGTCGAAAAACTAATATCTTTCTAAAAATAATAACTAATTTTGTTGAAATATACTGTCGGGCATTATCCCAGATCAAGTATGGCTATTTATTGGTCGATCTGACAGTTCGTGAGGCATAACAACTAGGACGAGCATTGTCATTGAAGACTAGTGTGAAAATGTTTATCATATATGAACAAAAAAAATGCCTTTAACGACGCAGAAACGATCAATTCTTAGCACCATCTTTAATGACATTTCTAGCTTGGGTGGTTTCACAGGATTCAATTAAAAAATTGTATAAGGTCGCCAGACTTAAAGACACCAGTATCAGTATTGCAGATTTGAGGGAATTTCTTCGTGGAGAGCGATCTTATACCTTACATAGAAGAAAATTAGTTAGGTTCCCTCGATGGAAAATGTTAGCTCGTAAGCCCTGCACCATAATTGGCTGTGATCTAGGGGACTTTTGTAGTCTACAAAAATACAATAATGGTGTTAAATATATTTTGATTTGTGTCGATGTTTATTCTCACTTAATGCAGACTCAAACTTTAAAAACAAAAAATTTGACTGATGTGCTAGCTGCTCTAAAGAAGATGTTAGAGGAAACCCCTCAGTTTCTCGGTGTAAGACGAACATTCACCGACCGAGGTAGAGAATTTTACAACAGGTCAGCTCAAAATTATTTTAATAAGAAAAATATTAAATTATATAGTGTATTTTCGGAAATGAAATCTAGTATAGTGGAGCGTGCCATCAAAACTTTAAAACATAAACTTTATCATTATATGACCCAGACTAATTCATTAAAATACATTCACATCCTCCCAAAAGTCATGGACGTTTACAACACACCTTCCACAGAATACAAAAAAATACTCCACATGCCATTCATAAGTTGCAAAACATTGAAGATATACATAGACAGTTTAAGGTCATGTATTTAAACAATGACTCCCCCATAACCCCCATCAGTCCACAACTGCAGGTTGGGCAGCATGTGCGTCTGGCAAAGCATAGAAATATATTTCACAAAGGCTTTTGGCTCCAAAATACAGAGGAAATATTTCAAGTGTCACATATCGACAAAACACAACCAATCCCAACCTATAAAATCAAAGATTTAAGCAACAAGCCGATCAGTGGTATGTTTTATGAGCAAGAATTGATTCCAACATCCCTTCCAGACTATTACCCCATAACAATATTGCAGTCTAGGAGGACATCGCAAAGACACAGAGAATATTTCGTGAAGTAGAGAGGGTACCCAGATTTTAGCAATAGCTGGATTAAAGCTCAAGACATCATCAAATTTAAAAAAAAAGACAGTTCATCAAGACTCTCGTAGAGAAACACAATCAACTGTTATTTTTATTAAACAATTTATCACCCAAGAAGCGGTATAAACTAATCAAGGCTTTAAAACGACAGGAAATTGAATAAATTTTGGAAATTTTGGCCAATTTTCTGAAACGAAACATCCCAGCTCAACTGCAGATAATTAATGGGTTACAGACGACATTCAGAATGACATTCGTTCTGTAGCATGTAAGAAAACCCCTCTGAACAAAAAGAAGCACATCCTAACCTCTAGGCGAGGTGGAGCTATATTGGCGGCTCTGTTACCTTTGGCTGTATCGTTAATTTCCTCCCTAATAAAGTAATTACGTAAATAAGTAACGAGAGAAAAAAAATGGTGAAAGAATATTGTCTGGTTCCACGACTCGTCGCTGAAAAATATTTATTTAATAAGAACAAGACTACACCATCACTTCTTAATGTGGTGGCTCCACCCTCTTCCACCAGGGGTGATGGTGAAAGTAAGTCCTTCTCTTTAAAAAACGAAAGCAAATGGGACAATTCAGGTAATAATGTTGGTGATAGCTGTAAGCACCTTGACTGTGACTCTAGCAGTGGTGATGGGTGTGTGTGGGGAGTGGACACTCACCCATCACGCCCGACAACAACAGGTTGTGGGCGATGTTGCCACGGTAGCTCCTGTGAACGTTATAACCCTACCTGACGGAAGGGACTGGACAGACAACCTTTAAATGCCATTGACCCCGCCGAGGTGCCCGCCGTGGAGCCCTTTAAACAAAAAACGCAGGCTGGGCGCGACCATCGCCCTTTAAAAAAAAAAAAGGAAACATTCCATTCTACCGCCCGAAATGCGGGTAGTTGTTGCTGGGCGCACCCCCCGTAAAGCCACCATCACGCCCCAAAACCCAAGTCTGGACAACTTAATAAATGTGAATTTTAAAATTGAGGAAATTCCACATGTCAAAACATTATTGAACATGTTTGAACAAAACACCCAACAGGTGATATGGGATAGCCGGGAAATTTATTAGAGCCTGTGCAAAATTTAAATATTTTAGACAAAATTAAAACTTTAGCCTTTACTAAAGGACTATTTAGGACAGCAGACAAGGCAGATGCAAGGATTTTATATAAGGTGGCCGGCATAGACCCGATCTTTATACGTAATTATCAGTCAGATCACAGTTAAAAGGGGGAAGGGGTATCCATAGGAGACCCCATTGGGAACCGTATTGAATACCTATATTAACCACTCCCTAAACGCCCTTATATTCAGTTGTGTATCCACCATTGAGCAAGCTTCTACATCCCCTCCACCGGCAGAAGAAAAATCCCCCCTATTAAAGCGATTGGTTGCTACACAACGATACTACAAGTTTGTCGAACACAAAAGTAGATTGAGATATGCCTTGTGGGATTGTTATGGCTGTTTTGTGTTGTGTGCTCCTGCAGAACGGTTTTCTTAGTCATTTAGCGAAATGGTGAAAAGTTATGGAAAGTATTCATCTCAGGAGATCCAGACGGAGATTTGGCAGCTGGAAAAATTAACATTCCAACATCGAGACATGATTACAGCCTTCGAGTCTGGGCGGAGTGTCTATGGGCTTATAAGGTGAGGACGGTGACATCTACCCCACACCCCTACATCCCTCTCCCTCCAGGTGGGCCACAGGTGTATTTAAAGGTCCCCCAACCATCGCTCCTGGTCACTATAGTTGTCGACACGCTCCACAGTCACCCTTCGTCATGTCCCTGGCGACTGTTAAAACAATTTCTGATGACATCACTGACACCCACGCCTTTGGGATTGGGGATGTCATAATTTACGACTTACCAGCCGCCGTTGTGCGTCCCTATGGGCTGGCCTCCGTGATTTGGAAAAGTTATACGTACGCTCGTGTGGAACATGTTGTCTGGGCAATGTCATTAGGACCATAATACGTTGTCGGGCTACCCCTGGGGACATTGATGTGAAGATAGCCCCACATCCTTCTGATGGTCAAGATCTAGTTGATGAGCCCATCCTTTTTTTTAGGCTCACCATAGTGGCATTGATTTCAGCTTTTGGGGCAAGCTCACCCTTCGTGTCCAACCCAATATCACAAGAGCAAGTGCAGACTTCCGCCGACACCCACTACGTCACTAACGTCACCCTGGATACCGCCAAAAATCGCCTATACTGGCTGAAGATGGCCCTAACAAAGGTGGGCAATCTAATGGTGAGAACCCCGACAATGTTTCGGTTGGTGGTGCCCAATGGGTTAGGGGCTTCCCGTGATGGCATTGACAACTGGCACAAGGACATCAGACTCATGTTGCTCTCACTACATCACGAACTCGCTAAACACAACAAAGAGCTGGTCATCCTCAAATGACCTGCTGCTGTTACCCTAACAATAGTACCCCTCCCGATCGACGACCCCAGAGGTGAAGGTGATAGTAAAACTATCACCCTCGATACCATGGTGGAGGAGAGTTGTACCACCCCAGGAAGCTCTTCTCGTTATACACCACCAGCACCACAAGCTACCCCCAGGAAGAAGAGACACCTGCAGGAATACACATCCTGCACCACCATCCCCCCCCCCTCCACCCACAGCATCAACCACAGCCAAACGACGGATTGAAGCCACCCTCGACTTCGATTCCCAATGCGAATCGTCGTATCAACACCATCTTCGATGGGGAGTCACAGAGGATATTCCTGTTATCCTCCCCGCCGAAAAAACAATGAAAACTGTAACCAGCCAAGGGAGCCGGTCGGCCGAGCGGACAGCACGCTGGACTTGTGATCCTGTGGTCCCAGGTTCGATCTCGGGCACCGGCGAGAAACAATGGGCAGAGTTTCTTTAACCCTATGCCCCTGTTACCTAGCAGTAAAATAGGGTGTTAGTCAGCTGTCACGGGCTGCTTCCTGGGGGTGGAGGCCTGGTCGAGGACCGGGCCGCGGGGACACTAAAGCCCTGAAATCATCTCAAGATAACCCCCCCCAGGAAAGAAGAGGTGGCAGCAGCAGCAGTAGCAACAGCCCCACCAGCTCCAGCAGCAGGCGTCTTGTACATACCAGTTGCGTTGCTCCTGGGAGTATGGGTTCGAGTCACTTCTGGGGTGTGAGTTTTCAGGTATATATATATATATATATATATATATATATATATATATATATATATATATATATATATATATATATATATATATATATATAGATAGATATATAGATATATATAGATATATATATGTCGTACCTAGTAGCCAGAACGCACTTCTCAGCCTACTATGCAAGGCCCGATTTGCCTAATAAGCCAAGTTTTCCTGAATTATTATATTTTCTCTAATTTTTTTCTTATGAAATGATAAAGCTACCAATTTCATTTTGTATGAGGTAATTTTTTTATTATTGGAGTTAAAATTAACGTAGATATATGACCGAACCTAACCAACCCTACCTAACCTAACCTAACCTATCTTTATAGGTTAGGTAAGGTTAGGTAGCAGAAAAAGTTAGGTTAGGTTAGGTTAGGTAGTCGAAAAAACATTAATTCATGAAAACTTTGCTTACTAGGCAAATCGGGCCTTGAATAGTAGACTGAGAAGTGCGTTCTGGCTACTAGGTACGACATATATATATATATATATATATATATATATATATATATATATATATATATATATATATATATATATATATATATATATATATATATATATATATATATATATATATATATATATAGGCGTTTAACGATGCATAAACAACAGGGCTCCATTAAGGAACATATAATCTCTTCCCATAACCAAACCATCGCCAGAGAAATCCTAGTAAACAACACAGAAATCATCGATAGATACAGCGATAGCAGGCGGCTTGACGTTTGCGAGGCACTACACATCAAGAAGTCAACACCAGCAATCAACAGCCAATTATTGCACAACTATATTCTACCCACCTCAAGACTCCGCTCCAATATAGAAGCATCAAGAAATATGGACCAATAGGCTTTCTACAAACACTTCTATTCAATATCCATTGTTTCGTGTTCTGTCTTGTGTTGATACTTTTAATACCCTATTAATATCCTCTAATGCTACATCATCCTTCCCACCTCACTCAAAATGTAATGCCACATCACCCTTCCCACCTCACTCAAAATGTAGATATATATATATATATATATATATATATATATATATATATATATATATATATATATATATATATATATATATATATATATATATATATATATATATATATATATATATATATATATATATATATATATATATATAAGGGATAAACATAGGGGCTGCAGAAGGCTTATTGGCCCATACGAGGCATCTCCTATCTAAACACAAAGATTAATCCAGTGTAATTGGCCTGTTATGTTGGACATTGTCTTCTGTGTTGGCATCGATATGTTCTTGTCTTGTCCTTACTCTCATGGTGGGTAGAGTATGTCGTACCTAGAGTATGTCGTACCTACTCTACCCACCATGAGAGTAAGGACAAGACAAGAACATATCGATGCCAACACAGAAGACAATGTCCAACATAACAGGCCAATTACACTGGATTAATCTTTTTGTTTAGATAGGAGATGCCTCGTATGGGCCAATAAGCCTTCTGCAGCCCCTATGTTTATCCCTTATGTATCCCCCATGTTTTCACCTTCATTGTATTATCACCTGACCTAATGCGGATATATATATATATATATATATATATATATATATATATATATATATATATATATATATATATATATATATATATATATATATATATATATATATATATATATATATATATATATATATATATATATATATATATATATATATATATATATATATATATATATATATATATATATATGCAACAATTATCACAAAAACACTGATCCAAGTATGCAGAATAACCACATATGAAAAATAGAAAATGCTTAACGCGTTTTCGGCTAATTCGCCTTCATCAGAGCAAAGTAGAATGTGGATAAGATTGCTGATCAGACCTCTATATCCGCCTGGGCAGATCACCTGACCACCAAAAATAAGTGGAGGAAAGGAATTATAAGAAAGAAGGTAACTGCAGAAGGCCTATTGGCCCATACAAGGCAGCTCCTATATAGCACGTCAAAACAATATAGCAATCATTTAAACACGTATTTAAAAACTTGGAGATATTAATAGGAGCTGCCTTGTATGGGCCAATAGGCCTTCTGCAGTTACCTTCTTTCTTATAATTCCTTTCCTCCACTTATTTTTGGTGGTCAGGTGATCTGCCCAGGCGGATATAAAGGTCTGATCAGCAATCTTATCCTCATTCTACTTTGCTCTGATGAAGGCGAATTAGCCGAAAACGCGTTAAGCATTTTCTATTTTTCATATGTGGTTATTCAGCATATATATATATATATATATATATATATATATATATATATATATATATATATATATATATATATATATATATATATATATATATATATACAACTTTAGAACACTTTCCCACCAGGAGACTCGAACCCTAGCCAGCACAGAAGCCTTCCAGCAACTGGCATAACAGGTACGCCTTAACCCTCTGCACCACCGCTCAGACCCTTAAAAGAGATGGTAATTTCGGAGTATTTAAATCCCTGATTTAAATACTCCGAAATTACCATCTCTTTTAAGGGTCTG
This sequence comes from Procambarus clarkii, assembly GCF_040958095.1. Lineage (NCBI taxonomy): Eukaryota > Metazoa > Arthropoda > Malacostraca > Decapoda > Cambaridae > Procambarus > Procambarus clarkii. The sequence continues at coordinate 7,179,239 of NC_091167.1, read as the reverse complement.
AGCGGTGGTGCAGAGGGTTAAGGCGTACCTGTTATGCCAGTTGCTGGAAGGCTTCTGTGCTGGCTAGGGTTCGAGTCTCCTGGTGGGAAAGTGTTCTAAAGTTGTATACTTAACTCTCGTGTTTAGGAGAGTTGTGCCATATATATATATATATAAGCCAAGTTTGGCTTATATATATATATATAAGTTTCACTTTCCTTCTTATGATGTCTTCGACGAAACCATTGGAGAAGCTGTTGTTGACTAGGACCTGCCTTACCCTACAGAGTTCTTCGTCGACTTGCTTCCATTCTGAGCTGTGACTGAGAGCACAGTCGACATATGCGTTAACAACACTCCTCTTGTACCTGTCTGGGCAGTCGCTGTTGGCATTTAGGCACATTCCTTTGTTCGTTTCCTTGGTGTAGACTGCAGTGTCGAAACCTCCGCTCTTTTCCATGACTGTTACATCTACAAAGGGCAGCTTCCCATCCTTTTCCATCTAGTAAGTGAAACGCAGCATGGAACTCTGCTCAAACGCCTCCTTCAGCTCCTGCAGATGTCTGACATCAGGTACCTGTGTAAAAATGTCTTCAACATACCTGCAGTATATGGCCGGTTTCAAGTTCATGTCGACTAAGACTTTTTGCTCGATGGTACCCATGTAGAAGTTTGCAAACAGGACACCTAGGGGAGAACCCATGGCGACCCCATCTACTTGCTTATACATGTGCCCATCCGGGCTCAAGAAGGGTGCCTCTTTAGTACAAGCTTGGAGTAGTTTCCTTAGAATATTTTCTGGTATGTCAAGAGGAGTACAGGCTGGATCACGATACACTCTGTTGGCTATCATCCCGATTGTCTCGTCCACAGGTACGTTGGTGAACAGTGATTCTACGTCCAACGAGGCTCTTATCCCTGTGGCCCGTGTGCCCCGCAGTAAGTCAACAAATTCCTTTGGAGACTTCAGGCTGAAGGCGCAAGGGACATAAGGAGTCAGCAGGCCGTTGAGTCGCTTCGCCAGTCTGTACGTGGGTGTGGGTATCTGGCTAATGATTGGCCGAAGTGGGTTTCCAGGCTTGTGTGTCTTAACATTTCCATACACATATCCAGGTTTATATTCCCCAATAATCTTTGGCAGGTGGAATCCGGATTTCTTGGCGTTCACAGTTTCGATCAGTTTGTTGTCCTTTGCTTTCAATTCGGCTGTAGTGTCCTTCGTTACCCTTTGGAATTTAGTTTGGTCAGAGAGTATGAGGGTTCATTTTCGCCAGATATTCGTCTTTTTTAAGAATGACGTATATTGGCGACTTGTCGCCTCTCCTGACAACTATCTCCTTGTTCTCACGAAGGCTTTTAGCTGCCGCTTTGAGCTCGGGGGACAGTATGGTGCTTCTGTAATTGCCTCGATTCTTTCCTCCTTCCGCAATAAGTTATGCTTGTAAGGTATCTTTGGTAGTGACCTTCTTTTGTGTCTCGAGGTCGAATATGTCGTCCAACAGGATTTCCAACTCCCCTTTCCCGGCCATCTCACTCGGTCTGGACATAACGTAACAGTTTATACCCAGATTTAGGAGAGTGATTTGGTCCTCAGTGAGGTTAATTCCTGCAAGGTTCAGGAAGCCATCTCTTGGTCGTGGAATTGCCATAGGTCCTCCATATAACGTTGTTAGTTTCTTGATAATCCTTGTTTCAGTGCTGAGGTGATGTCGGTCTGTGAGGATGTCGAGGTGTTGTTCAATGCGGGTACGGAGACTTTCGTCGATGTTGCTATTTCTCCATTCGTTTGTAGCATGAAGTAGTTGCGTTTTGCTGTCTTTGATTTCAAGTGATATACTTGAATTAGTGATCAGATATACAAGGCGGAAAATATATATATATATATATATATATATATATATATATATATATATATATATATATATATATATATATATATATATATATATATATATATATATATATATATATATATATATATATATATATATATATATATGTCGTACCTAGTAGCCAGAACTCACTTCTGAGCCTACTATGCAAGGCACAATTTGCCTAATAAGCCAAGTTTTCATGAATTAATTGCTTTTCGACTACCTAACCTACCTAACCTAACCTAACCTAACTTTTTCGGCTACCTAACCTAACCTAACCTATAAAGATAGGTTAGGTTAGGTTAGGTAGGGTTGGTTAGGTTCGGTCATATATCTACGTTAATTTTAACTCCAATAAAAAAAAATTGACCTCTTACATAATGAAATGGGTTGCTTTATCATTTCATAAGAAAAAATTTAGAGAAAATATATTAATTCATGGAAACTTGGCTTATTAGGCAAATCGCGCCTTGCATTGTAGGCTGAAAAGTGAGTTCTGGCTACTAGGTACGACATATATATATATATATATATATATATATATATATATATATATATGTCGTACCTAGTAGCCAGAACTCACTTCTCAGCCTACTATTCAAGGCCCGATTTGCCTAATAAGCCAAGTTTTCCTGAATTAATATATTTACTATAATTTTTTTCTTATGAAATGATAAAGCAACCCTTTTCTCTATGTATGAGGTCAATTTTTTTTTATTGGAGTTAAAATTAACGTAGATATATGACCGAACCTAACCAACCCTACCTAACCTAACCTAACCTATATTTATAGGCAAGGTTAGGTTAGGTAGCCAAAAAAAGCTAGGTTAGGTTAGGTTAGGTAGGTTAGGTAGACGAAAAAACATTAATTCATGAAAACTTGGCTTATTAGGCAAATCGGGCCTTGAATAGTAGGCTGAGAAGTGCGTTCTGGCTATTAGGTACGACATATATATATATATATATATATATATATATATATATATATATATATATATATGTCGTACCTAGTAGCCAGAACGCACTTCTCTTGGAGCGGCTACTATGCAAGGCCCGATTTGCCTAACAAGCCAAGTTTTCCTGAATAATTATATTTTCTCAATTTTTTTTCTTATGAAATGATAAAGCTACCCATTTCATTATGTATGAGGTCAATTTTTTTTTTTTGGAGTTAAAATTAACGTAGATATATGACCGAACCTAAGCAACCCTACCTAACCTAACCTAACCTATCTTTATAGGTTAGGTTAGGTTAGGTAGTAGAGAAAGTTAGGTTAGGTTAGGTAGGTTATGTAGTCGAAAAACAATTAATTCATGAAAACTTGGCTTATTAGGCAAATCGGGCCTTGCATAGTAGGCTGAGAAGTGAGTTCTGGCTACTAGGTACGATATATATATATAAATATATATATATATATATATATATATATATATATATATATATATATATATATATATGTCGTACCTAGTAGCCAGAACGCACTTCTGAGCCTACTAAGCAAGGCCCGATTTGCCTAATAAGCCAAGTTTTCCTCAACTAATATATTTTCTCTAATTTTTTTCTTATGAAATGATAAAGCTACCCATTTTATTATGTATGAGGTCAATTTTTTTATATTGGAGTTAAAATTAATATATATATATATATATATATATATATATATATATATATATATATATATATGTCGTACCTAGTAGCCAGAACTCACTTCTCAGCCTACTATGCAAGGCCCGATTTGCCTAATAAGCCAAGTTTTACTGTATTATTATATTTTCTCTAATTTTTTTCTTATTAAATGATAAAGCTACCCATTTCATTATGTATGAAGTCAATTTTTTTTTATTGGAGTTAAAATTAACGTAGATATATGACCGAACCTAACCAACCCTACCTAACCTAACCTAACCTATCTTTATAGGTTAGGTTACGTTAGGTAGCCGAAAACGTTAGGTTAGGTAGTCGAAAAAACATTAATTCATGAAAACTAGGCTTATTAGGCAAATCGGGCCTTACATAGAAGGCTGAGAAGTGAGTTCTGGCTACTAGGTACGACATATATATATATATATATATATATATATATATATATATATATATATATATATATATATATATATATATATATATATATATATATATATATATATATATATATATATATATATATATATATGTCGTACCTAGTAGCCAGAACTCACTTCTCAGCCTACTATGCAAGGCCCGATTTGCCTAATAAGCCAAGTTTTCATGAATTAATTGTTTTTCGACAACCTAACCTACCTAACCTAACCTACCTTTTTGGGCTACCTAACCTAACCTAACCTATAAAGATAGGTTAGGTTAGGTTAGGTAGGGTTGGTTAGGTTCGGTCATATATCTACGTTAATTTTAACTCCAATAAAAAAAAATTGACCTCATACATAATGAAATGGGTAGCTTTATCATTTCATAAGAAAAAAATTAGAGAAAATATATTAATTCATGAAAACTTGGTTTATTAGGCAAATCGGGCCATGCGTAGTAGGCTGAAAAGTGCGTTCTGGCTACTAGGTACGACATATATATATATATATATATATATATATATATATATATATATATATATATATATATATATATATATATATATATATATATATATATATATATATGTTGTACCTAGTAGCCAGAACGCACTTCTCGGCCTACTATGCAATGCCCGATTTGCCTAATAAGCCAAGTTTTCATGAAATAATTATTTTTCGACTACCTAACCTACCTAACCTAACCAAACCTAACTTTTTCGGCTACCTAACCTAACCTAACCTATAAAGATAGGTTAGGTTAGGTTAGGTAGGGTTGGTTAGGTTCGGGCATATATCTGCGTTAATTTTAACTCCAATAAAAAAAATTGACTTCATACGTAATGAAATGGGTAGCTTTATCATTTCATAAGAAAAGAATTAGAGAAAATATATTAATTCAGGAAAACTTGGCTTATTAGGCAAATCGGGCCTTGCATAGTAGGCTGAGAAGTGCGTTCTGGCTACTAGGTACGACATATATATATATATATATATATATATATATATATATATATATATATATATATATATATATATATATATATATATATATATATATATATATATATATATATGTCGTACCTAGTAGCCAGAACGCACTTCTCAGCCTACTATGCAAGGCCCGATTTGCCTAATAAGCCAAGTTTTCATAAATTAATGTTTTTTCGACTACCTAACCTACCTAATTTAACCTAACCTAACTTTTTCGGCTACCTAACCTAACCTAACCTATAAAGATAGGTTAGGTAGGGTTGGTTAGGTTCGGTCATATATCTACGTTAATTTTATCTCCAATAAAAAAAAATTGACCTCATACATATTGAAATGGGTAGCTTTATCATTCCATAAGAAAAAAATTAGAGAAAATATATTAATTCAGGAAAACTTGGCTTATTAGGCAAATCGGGCCTTGCATAGTAGGCTGAGAAGTGCATTCTGGCTTCATATATATATATATATATATATATATATATATATATATATATATATATATATATATATATATATATATATATATATAAGTGTTTACCCATGACTTTGGTTATTATAAGAAGACGGGTCAAGATGCGAATACCTTTTCACCCCCCTTCTCAAGAAGAATTCGGCGAGATATTCGCTCCTCTCTCTAGGAGACATGGGTTGAGAGTGGGTGAGATGAATGACATATGCACATTCCAAGCACCTTATCTCAGATCTGGTGTTGGTTTCTTTGGAACCTTGGCTGGCATGGCCCAACGAGCTATGCCGTTTTTCATGAAAGCTCTAACACCGAGTGCTATAGTTTTTGGGAAAAATGTTCTTGGTGATTTAACCAGCGGTAAACGAGATGTAAAGAGTGCTCTGAGAACTCACGATATTGATGCTCTTAAGAGTGTGGGGAAGAAATTGGTAACGGGGAAAAATTTAAAGACTCTCTAGGGGTATAAAAAAAATAAAAATAAAAAATGTAAATGAGGTCTCGCCTCTAAAAATGACATATTTTCACTATCGTAAGCAGTCATACTTTATTTTTCGGTGGGGATCATGGCGGCGGCTAGTGGAGCTGGGGTCAAAATACCACTAGAATATTATAGCTCCAGTATTATTGACCAATTTCCTAGAAGTAACAGAATACGTAATGTGGAGAGTTCAATTGCCTCTACGCAGCAAATAGACATTCTACCTGTCAACCTCCCCATTAATCAACGTTTGCGGGATAATTACTTAGAATTCCGCATTCCTGACACCCATGGTGCCTTCTTAGATCTAGCTAATATCGTTATAGATTTTAAGGTATCTTTAACGAAATATGACGATACCACAAAATTGGAAGAGGATGACTATGTGAAATTTGTGAACGGGTTGTCAAATACCATGTTTAAAGGTGTTCAAGTTTTCTTAGGAGAGCAGGTAGTTGAAACAAATTCTAATTTTAATTATTGGTCGTTTATTAAATTAATTACCTCCTTGCCTCCATCAAAAATGTCTTCCTTGGGGAGAATTGGAGCCTTTCGTAGGGACTGGAGTGATGACGATGGTATAATCACTAATGAATTCACTAATACTTATTTTACTGGAGCAAGCATCAAGGATAAAAAAATTATGACATTTAAAAAGTAAAGGTTTGTCAATGTGTTTCCCCCTAGTATTGGATATAACAACCCTAAACCAATACGTATTGGATAATATAGATGTACGTCTAAGATTGGAGCTCTCTCCTCATGCTTGGGTGCTAAATACAAGCGTGACCGATGGCTCTAAGTATCGCATGCATATGGATTATGCTAAGTTATGGGTCAGCGGGTGTTCCCCAACCCAAGTGCTTACCTGCCTTAAACAGCTCACTGTTAGCATCCCCTGACCCCATAAGCTATACTTTCAATAGAACTATTTCTAAAACATGTCCTAGCAGGGAATCAAACTAGTCTCTTAATTGATCAGCCTTGGACGCAAGTAATTCCACACAAAATATATATGGTAATTGTTCCAATTAATTATTTTGCCAGTCTTCAGCAAGGTAATGGATTATATTTTGAAAATGGAAAGCTGAAAAGTATCGCCATGTATTTGAACAATAATGCAATTTACTGAATTGGGGGCGATTACGACAACCACTATTCTCGCCTTTATTACGAAACTCTGAAGACATTAGGCTTAGAGCGTGATTCACTACTGGCCTATGACACTTTTAATAAAGGAAGATCAATATTCGCCTTTGACTTAAGCACCATTCAAACGAAGGATTCCCTCCCTGTGGAGAAATCTGGCAACTTGCGTATGGAGCTTGAATTTGGTGGTGGTGTTACATATAACAGACTGGTTTTACTGTTTGGGGAAACGACTGGGGTACTATCCATCGACGGGCAGAGAACTGTTGTATGCGACATGCGGGCTTAAAAACATAATGAATTATTATGATATAAATATTAATTTAAAAAAATAATCTACGGGATCGTGTGCTCTACCTAGGTTGTTATATTGCAGATGAGATAGAACATTTAAATATCTCATCAAGAAAATCTATAGTCTTTATAACTAATATATTACCATCACACAGTAGAATAATTTTGGGACATTAGGTACGTATTCATGTTGATAAAGTTAAGCACTGAATGGTTTTTTTATAGTTATGCAATGTCATTGGTTACTTATGGTCATTATTTTAAGGGATTTATTAAAACTAACAAAATAACAGAGGTGTTTGGAATGTCCTACAGACTCCAGAGTGAATTTACTCTTGCCTGTGGGCTATATTGCATCATGTTTGCTCACAGAATAAGCCATCTGGGCTTGCCTTCGACAGTACATTACTTACATAATGTATTTTCCAGCGTTACTTTAAAATTAAACGGTAAACGAGCCCCTGCTTATGCGAGACGATATTTTCCTATGAAACATCATTGAGTTAGGACATTTTGTAGAGGTGTAGGGGTTGGTTCCTGTAGGTGGTGTAGAGAATATTTTTGTTAGCTAGGCAACCTAGCTAATAAGGGGGGGGAGGTTACCCCCTATAAAAAACCCTCTCAACCCACAACCTCCCCAGAAGATCGTCAACCGCCTCCTAGAAAATGGAAGGTGTCTCTCCAAAAACACCCACAGGGAAGATTGAAATTCTTGAAGGGCCTGGTTAGAATTACCCTCACTTTCTGGTAATAGATTTATTTTATTTTATTCCCTCAATAAAAAGTTTTTATATCCTCTATTTTACTCTTACTTTTACTTTTAAATACTCTTATATGAAGCCCTAGGCTGTATAGTAACTGGGGGGGGAGGAGTAGCAGCATCAGACAAAACAACCAGCTGGGTGTGGACCTCTCTTACGGTAGAGTCAAGGCCGTCAGGAACGGGGAGGGGTACGGGGGGACCACCCTACTGAGAAGAACCTGTTTTTTTACACCTGCCTATAGAGGAATGGGGTGTAACTGGCACTCACCTGTGTGTGTATAATACAAATAAATATACATTTTTTTACTTAGATATATCACCATAATTTGCTGTATATAGAACATGATCATAGCAGTACATAATAGATATCTATCTTCACTGTTTTTTGACTGCTGCCACACCCACCTTTGATGACCTAATATGGAGTGGCTCTATCTGGCACTCCGCTTCTGATTTTCTTATCTGATTGCCCTACATAGGTGGCTCTATCTGGCTCTGAAATAATTACTACCGACTTCACACTGTTCATGACATTAATGGTCGCAGCATCACTCTGTTTATGACACTATTGGTAGCGGCGTTACTCTGTTCATGACACTAATGGTGGCAGCGTCACTCTGTTCATGACAGTATTGGTGGGGGCGTCACTCTTTTCATGACACTATTGGTGGCGGCATCACTCTGTTCATGACACTATTGGTGGCGGCGTCACTCTGTTCATGACAGTACTGGTGGCGGCGTCACTCTGTTCATGACAGTACTGGTGGCGGCGTCACTCTGTTCATGAAACTATTGGTGGTGACGTAACTCTGTTTATGACACTATTGGTGGCGGCGTCACTCAGTTCATGACACTATTGGTGGCGGCGTCACTCTGTTCATGGCACTATTCGTTGCGATGTCACTCTGTTCATGACATTTTTGGTTGTGGGATTCCTCTGTTCATGACATTATTGGTGGCGGTGTCACTCTGCTCCTGACATAATTGGTGACGTCGTTACTCAGTTCATGAGACTGGTGGTGGCGGCGTCACTGTTCATTACAATATTTGTTGCGGCGTCACTTTGTTAATTGACACTATGTGTGGCGGTGTTACTCAGTTCATTACACTATTAGTACTCACCTATTTGTACTCACCTATTTGTGCTTGAGAGGATTGAGCTTTGGCTCTTTGGTCCCGCCTCTCAACTGCCAATCAACTGGTGTACAGATTACTGAGCCTACTGGGCTCTATCATATCTACATTTGAAACTGTGTATGGAGTCAACCTCCTCCACATCACTGCCTAATGCATTCGATCCGTTAACTACTCTGACACTGAAAAAGTTGCTTCTAACGTCCCTGTGGCTCATGTGGGTACTCAGTTCCCACCTGTGTCCCTTTGATTCGCGTCCCACCAGTGTTCAATAGTTTATCCTTGTTTACCGGGTCGATTCTCCTGAAGATTTTGTAGGTTGTGATCATGTCTTCCCTACTCTTTTGTCTCCGAGTGTCGTAAGGTGCATTTCCCGCATCCTTTCCTCGTAACTCATGCCTCTTAGTTCTGGGACTAGTCTAGTGGCATACCTTTGTACTTTTTCCAGCTTCGTCTTGTGCTTGACAAGGTACGGGCTTCATGCTGGGGCCGCATACTCCAGGATTGGTCTTACATATGTGGTGTACAAGATTCTGAATGATTACTTACACAGGTTCCTGAACGCTGTTCTGATGTTAGCTAGCCTCGCATATGCCGCAGACGTTATTCTTTTTATGTGGGCTTCAGGAGACAGGTTTGGTGTGATATCAATTTCTAGATCTTTCTCTCTTTCCGTTTCATTAAATACTTCATCTACTATTCTGTATCCTGTGTCTGGCCTCATGTTTACACTGCCTAGTTTCATTACTTTGCATTTACTCTGGTTGAACTTCAACAACCATATGAGGGACCATTCACTCAGTCTGTCTAGGTCATCTTGGAGCCTCCTACTATCATCCTTTGTTTCAATCCTCTTCATAATTTTTGCATCATCGGCAAACATTGAGAGAAACGATTCTATACCCTCTGGGAGATCATTTACATATATCAGAAACAGTATAGGTCCAAGGGCTGACCCCTGCGGGACTCCACTCATAACGTCTCGCCAGTCTGAGACCTCACCCCTCACACTGACTCGTTGTCTCCTGTTGCTTAGGTAATCCTTTATCCAATGGAGTACCTTCCCTTTCACTCCAGCCTGTATCTCCAACTTTCTCACTAGCCTCTAGTGTGGCACTGTATCAAAGGCTTTCTAACAATCCAAAAATATGCAGTCTACCCAGCCTTCTCTTTCTTGCCTTGTTTTTGTTGCCTGGTTGTAGAATTCAAGTAACCCTGTGAGGCAGGACCTGCCTTCCCTGAACCCATGTTGATGCTGTGTTACAAATTTATTTTGCTCCAGATGCTCCACTAGCTTTCTTTGCACAATCTTCTCCATCAGCTTGCATGGTATGCAGGTCAGGGACACTGGCCTGTAGTTCAGTGCCTCCTGTCTATCCCTTTTCTTGTATATCGGGACTACGTTAGCTGCTGTCCAAATTTCTGGCAGTTCCCCTGTTGCCAGTGATTTGTTATACACTATGGAGAGTGGTAGGTACAGTTCTTCTGCTCCTTCTTTTAGTATCCAAGGGGAGATTCCATCAGGGCCTATAGCCTTTGTCACATCCAACTCTAGTAAACACTTCCTTACTTCCCAGCTGGTAATCTCAAACTCTTCCAGTGGTTTCAGGTTAGCTATTCCCTCTCTTATCTCTGGAATTTCTCCTTGCTCTAAGGTGAAGACCTCCTGGAATTTCTTATTCAGTTCCTCACACACTTTCTTGTCGTTTGTAATGAATCCTTCTGTACCTATCCTTAATTTCATATCCTGTTCCTTTACTGTCGTTTAACTCTTTGCCTTGCTTGCGATGCCTTTTTCGTATTGTCTTTCTGCCTCTCTTCTCACCCTGACATATTCATTCCTGGCATTCTAGTACCTTTCTCTGCTATCCAATGTCCTGTTATTCCTATAGTTTCTCCATGCCCTTTTACTTTGCTGCTTAGCTTCCCTTTCATAGCACAATTGGTGGCAGCGTCACTCTGTTCATGACACTATTGGTAGCGGCGTCACCCTGTTCATGACACTAATAGTGGCAGCGTAACTTTGTTCATGAAAATATTGGTGGCAGCGTCCCTCTGTTTAGAACACTTTTGGTGGCGGTGTCACTCTGTTCATGACACTGTTGGTGGCGGCGTCAGTCTTTTCATGACACTTTTGGTGGCAGCATCACTCTGTTCATTAGAATATTGGTGGCAGCGTCAGTTTGTAAATTGACACTATTGGTGGCGGTGTCACTCCTGTTCATGACACTATTGGTTGTGGTGTCACTCAGTTCAATACACTATTGGAGGCGGCGTCACTCTGTTCATGACACTATTGGTGGCGGCGTTACTCTGTTCATAACACTATTGGTGGCGGTGTCACAAACCCTTCTTTTGTAGGGTCTGATGGTGTAGTGGGTTAAAGCGTACTAGTTATGGCAGCTACTGGAAGGTAGTTGTACTTTCTGGGTTCGAGGCCCACTGGTGGGTGTTGTCCAAAGATTGTTAATCTTCACTTGTGGTTTATGCAAGTATAGGCTTATAGCATGGACACGAGTTCTCTCACATTGACAGTGGCTTCATGAAAAAACGCAGAGTAACCTCACACTTGTCTAGTGCCCTCGGGAAGTGGAGATATTTGAGGTGTGTGTATATCTCGAAGTCTCTTCTTCTTTTGTAGGGTCTGATGGTGTAGTGGGTTAAAGTGTACTAGTTATGGCAGCTACTGGAAGGTAGTTGTGCTTTCTGGGTTTGAGGCCCACTGGTGGGTGTTGTTCAGAGATTGTTAATCTTCACTTGTGGTTTATGCAAGTATAGGCTTATAGCATGGACACGAGTTCTCTCACATTGACAGTGGCTTGATGAAAAAACGCTGAGTAACCTCACACTTGTCTAGTGCCCTCGGGAAGTGGAGATATTTGAGGTGTATATATATCTCGAAGTCTCTACTTCTTTTGTAGGGTCTGATGTTGTAGTGGGTTAAAGCGTACTAGTAATGGCAATTATAGTAGTATATATATAGTATAAAAATAGTAATATATATATATATATATATATATATATATATATATATATATATATATATATATATATATATATATATATATATATATATATATATATATATATATATATATATATATATATATATATATATATATATATATATATATATATATATATATATATATATATATATATATATATGATAATGTCAGACCACGGAGGAAAAATGAAACAGGAAATTTCCTTAACTACTTTCGTATATTAAATACATCTTCAGAAGGTACTTCTGAAGATGTACTTACTTCTGAAGAGGTTCACCTTCTGAAGATGTATTTAATATACGAAAGTACTTAAGGAAATTTCCTGTTTCATTTTTCCTCCGTGGTCTGACATTGTCACATTCTTAATCACGTGTTTAGTTTCGTGATATACACACACATATATATATATATATAAATATATATATATATATATATATATATATATATATATATATATATATATATATATATATATATATATATATATATATATATATATATATATATATATATATTACTTATTACATTTTCAAAGACTTTAGTTCACAAATACACAGCTGAATAGAACTTACGCATCTCCGATTTTATATCTACATTTGAGTGAGGTGGAAGGGGTGATGTGGCATTAACACAAGACAGAACAAGATGTGGTATTCATAGGGTATTAATTTCATCAACACAAGACAGAACAAAAGGTGGTATTAATAGGGTATTAATTTCATCAACACAAGACAGAACACGAAACAATGGATATTGAATAGAAGTGTTTGTAGAAAGCCTATTGGTCCATATTTCTTGATGCTTCTATATTGGAGCGGAGTCTTGAGGTGGGTAGAATATAGTTGTGCAATAATTGGCTGTTGATTGCTGGTGTTGACTTCTTGATGTGTAGTGCCTCGCAAACGTCAAGCCGCCTGCTATCGCTGTATCTATCGATGATTTCTGTGTTGTTTACTAGGATTTCTCTGGCGATGGTTTGGTTGTGGGAAGAGATTATATGTTCCTTAATGGAGTCCTGTTGCTTATGCATCGTTAAACGCCTAGAAAGAGATATTGTTGTCTTGCCTATATACTGGGTTTTTTGGAGCTTACAGTCCCCAAGAGGACATTTGAAGGCATAGACGACGTTAGTCTCTTTTAAAGCGTTCTGTTTTGTGTCTGGAGAGTTTCTCATGAGTAGGCTGGCCGTTTTTCTGGTTTTATAGTAAATCGTCAGTTGTATCCTCTGATTTTTGTCTGTAGGGATAACGTTTCTATTAACAATATCTTTCAGGACCCTTTCCTCCGTTTTATGAGCTGTGGAAAAGAAGTTCCTGTAAAATAGTCTAATAGGGGGTATAAGTGTTGTGTTAGTTGTCTCTTCAGAGGTTGCATGGCTTTTCACTTTCCTTCTTATGATGTCTTCGACGAAACCATTGGAGAAGCCGTTATTGACTAGGACCTGCCTTACCCTACAGAGTTCTTCGTCGACTTGCTTCCATTCTGAGCTGTGGCTGAGAGCACGGTCGACATATGCGTTAACAACACTCCTCTTGTACCTGTCTGGGCAGTCGCTGTTGGCATTTAGGCACATTCCTATGTTCGTTTCCTTAGTGTAGACTGCAGTGTGGAAACCTCCGCCCTTTTTCATGACTGTTACATCTAGAAAGGGCAGCTTCCCATCCTTTTCCATCTCGTAAGTGAAACGCAGCACGGAACTCTGCTCAAATGCCTCTTTCAGCTCCTGCAGATGTCTGACATCAGGTACCTGTGTAAAAATGTCGTCAACATACTTGCAATATATGACCGGTTTCAAGTTCATGTCGACTAAGACTTTTTGCTCGATGGTACCCATGTAGAAGTTTGCAAACAGGACACCTAGGGGAGAACCCATGGCGACCCCATCTACTTGCTTATACATGTGCCCATCCGGGCTCAAGAAGGGTGCCTCTTTAGTACAAGCTTAGAGTAGTTTCCTCAGAATATTTTCTGGTATGTCAAGAGGAGTACAGGCTGGATCACGATACACTCTGTCGGCTATCATTCCGATTGTCTCGTCCACAGGTACGTTGGTAAACAGCGATTCTACGTCCAACGAGGCTCTTATCCCTGTGGCCCCTGTGCCCCACAGTAAGTCAACAAATTCCTTTGGAGACTTCAGGCTGAAGGCGCAAGGAACATAAGGAGTCAGCAGGCCGTTCCTTGCGCCTTCAGCCTGAAGTCTCCAAAGGAATTTGTTGACTTACTGCAGGGCACACGGGCCACAGGGATAAGAGCCTCGTTGGACGTAGATTCGCTGTTTACCAACGTACCTGTGGACGAGACAATCGGAATGATAGCCGACAGAGTGTATCGTGATCCAGCCTGTACTCCTCTTGACATACCAGAAAATATTCTGAGGAAACTACTCTAAGCTTGTACTAAAGAGGCACCCTTCTTGAGCCCGGATGGGCACATGTATAAGCAAGTAGATGGGGTCGCCATGGGTTCTCCCCTAGGTGTCCTGTTTGCAAACTTCTACATGGGTACCATCGAGCAAAAAGTCTTAGTCGACATGAACTTGAAACCGGCCATATACTGCATGTATGTTGACGACATTTTTACACAGGTACCTGATGTCAGACATCTGCAGGAGCTGAAGGAGGCATTTGAGCAGAGTTCCGCGCTGCGTTTCACTTACGAGATGGAAAAGGATGGGAAGCTGCCCTTTCTAGATGTAACAGTCATGGAAAAGGGCGGAGGTTTCCACACTGCAGTCTACACTAAGGAAACGAACATAGGAATGTGCCTAAATGCCAACAGCGACTGCCCAGACAGGTACAAGAGGAGTGTTGTTAACGCATATGTCGACCGTGCTCTCAGCCACAGCTCAGAATGGAAGCAAGTCGACGAAGAACTCTGTAGGGTAAGGCAGGTCCTAGTCAATAACGGCTTCTCCAATGGTTTCGTCGAAGACATCATAAGAAGGAAAGTGAAAAGCCATGCAACCTCTGAAGAGACAACTAACACAACACCTATACCCCCTATTACACTATTTTACAGGAACTTCTTTTCCACAGCTCATAAAACGGAGGAAAGGGTCCTGAAAGATATTGTTAATAGAAACGTTATCCCTACAGACAACAATCAGAGGATACAACTGACGATTTACTATAAAACCAGAAAAACGGCCAGCCTACTCATGAGAAACTCTCCAGACACAAAACAACGCTTTAAAAGAGACTAACGTCGTCTATGCCTTCAAATGCCCTCTTGGGGACTAAGCTCCAAAAAAACCAGTATATAGGCAAGACAACAACATCTCTTTCTAGGCGTTTAACGATGCATAAGCAACAGGGCTCCATTAAGGAACATATAATCTCTTCCCACAACCAAACCATCGCCAGAGAAATCCTAGTAAACAACACAGAAATCAGATAGATACAGCGATAGCAGGCGGCTTGACGTTTGCGAGGCACTACACATCAAGAAGTCAACACCAGCAATCAACAGCCAATTATTGCACAACTATATTCTACCCACCTCAAGACTCCGCTCCAATATAGAAGCATCAAGAAATATGGACCAATAGGCTTTCTACAAACACTTCTATTCAATATCCATTGATTCGTGTTCTGTCTTGTGTTGATGAAATTAATACCCTATTAATACCACCTTTTGTTCTGTCTTGTGTTGATGAAATTAATACCCTATGAATACCACATCTTGTTCTGTCTTGTGTTAATGCCACATCACCCCTTCCACCTCACTCAAATGTAGATATAAAATCGGAGATGCGTAAGTTCTATTCAGTTGTGTATTTGTGAACTAAAGTCTTTGAAAATGTAATAAGTTTTACGAAACGCGCTCGTGTCGCGTCAGACTAGAAATAAAAATGAATTTTGGAGAATTGATTTTTTATTTACCTCCAACAGTGAAAAGAAATGTACGAAAGATTGAGAAAATTCGTGTTAGAATTATTAATCTTACTTTTTCGGTCATATCTAATAATATATGTCTACAGGAAAGACTGCTACCAAAATATATATATATATATATATATATATATATATATGCAGAATAACCACATATGTAAAATAGAAAATGCTTAATGCGTTTTCGGCTAATTCGCCTTCATCAGAGCAAAGTAGAATCTCAGAGCAAAGTAGAATCAAAGTAGAATCAAAGTAGAATCAGAATCAAAGTAGAATAGAAAAAAGTTGATTCTACTTTGCTCTGATGAAGGCGAATTAGCCGAAAACGCGTTAAGCATTTTCTATTTTTCATATGTGGTTATTCTGCATACTTGGATCAGTGTTTTTGTGATCATTGTTGCATATATATATATATATATATATATATATATATATATATATATATATATATATATATATATATATATATATATATATATATATATATATATATATATATATATATATATATATTGTGACGGTAACGCGTTGGTGTTCGGCTGTTCAAAGCTAGGGGTATGGCCTCGTCACATAGAATTAAAAAAAAAATAGAAAATCTGGAACTTCGTCTGTGGTAAGGTAAGGAGAAGACACACAAAACACAAGTATATTTTAACAATGAAATTTTAATTACGTTAAAGAAAACAAAACATGAATAAAATGGACATACAAATTCGTATAATAAAATCAATCAAAGTAATAAGAATAATTAAATGACAAAATGAAAAGTTACGTTAAGACAAGTGAACAAATAACAAGAAGTGCAAATAACGTAAATATTGGTGCAGGAATATTGGCTTCAAGCTATCACTTCTCTTAGTACACGTAAGCCACAGCTTAGTCTACCAAGAAGACGTGTTAACCTTATGAAAGCACTGAATATTCTGAAGACTGAGGTCGTGGCGGCCCCAGACATCAAGTAGTATGGTGGGTGGAGTGCAGTTGCAGCCGGACTCCGCAGCCAATCAGCGATGAGCAAGCGGCAAGACAGGTAGTTTGGCGGTTTGAGGTGGAGCAGGTGTTCCTGGCTGCATACGTTTTGCTCTCTGGCAAACCTTGGAGTTGTTGTTGTCGTTGTTGGACATTTCTTCCATAGTAGTTTTATATATTTGTAACTACGTATTTTTGGAGTGAAGAGCAGGCTCAATCTCTTGAAGGAGATTATCGTCACAACTCTCCCCCGAAGCCTGCGGTCTGGAAGAAGTACGTCGTTATGTGGTGGAGTAATAGATGGAGTCGATTCTACTTCATAAACTCTGGAGAGGGCATCGGCTATGGCGTTGTCAGAACCCTTGATATAGCGGATCTCCAGGTTGAAATCTTGTAAATACAAAGCCCATCGTAGAAGACGCTGGTTGGTGAATTGGGCTTGATGTAGGAAGCGGAGAGGGTTGTGGTCTGAGAAGATGGTTGTAGACCTGGCGCCTTGTAGGTACGGAGCGAAGTGTTGGAGGTTCAGGACGATGGATAGTAGCTCCTTTTCAATAGTGCTGTAGTTCCTCTGGTGTGGTTTCAATTTGTAGCTGTTGTAGCTGACAGGTAGAACCTCCTCGCCTCGTTGTTGCATCAGGACACCACCAACGCCGGTACCACTGGCGTCGACATGAAGGACGAAAGGCTTGGTGATATCTGGTGAGGCGAGAATGGGATTAGAACAGAGGAGGAATTTGAGTTGTTCGAAAGCAACGGTTTGCTGCATGGTCCAATTATACCGTTGCTTGGGATTGGTTAATAGAATTAGAGGTGTGGCGACTGTACTGAAATTCCTCACAAACCTACGGTAGTAGGAGGCAAGACCAAGGAAGCGCAGGACCTGCTTCCTGGTGGTAGGCTGTGGATACTGTTGGATGGCTTGAGTGTGTGAGTCTAACGGAGCTAGGCTGCCACTCCCAATAACATGACCCAGATAACGCACTTTACCTTTCGCGAAGGTGGACTTGCCCAGGTTGATGGTGAGGCCGGCTGTCAGGAGCTTGGAGAACAGACGTCGCAGCTGGAGCAGATGTTCACTCCAGGTGTTGGATGCTACGACGATATCGTCCAGGTAGGCGTATGTGTTATCCAAGCCCTGGATGACACGGTTGACAGCTCTCTGAAAGGTGGCCGGGGCATTACATAGTCCGAAAGGAAGGCGTTCATATCTGAAAAGTCCAAAAGGAGTGATGAAGGCAGATATCTCTTTAGCTCGCTCCGTTAGACACACTTGATAGTACCTCTTAAGCAAGTCCACTTGGGACAAGTACTGGGCACTACCAATGGCGTCAAGGATGTCATCTATCCTTGGCAAGGGGTAAGCATCCTTGACAGTTACATTGTTGAGTTTACGATAGTCAGTACATAACCGCACCTTACCTTGGGGTTTGGGCACCAAGATACAAGGTGAGGCCCAGGGGGACTCACAAGGTGTAACCAGTCCATGATCCAAGAGGTACTGCACCTCAGCACGCATGACTTCCTTCTTGCTCGGGGTGATTCGGTAGAAGGGTTGACGAATCGGCCGGGTGTCGGGGAGCAGTTGGATGTCGTGCTGGGTAACATTACACTCTTGGGGGTCATCTCGGAACAACTCCTGATGTTCTCTGAAGATCTTGACAAGAGGTGCACTAGGATTATCCTGAAAGTATTTGGGAAGATCATTAAGGATTTCGGAATTAGAAAGCGCCGACTCCTTGTCAGTGCTTTCGGGAGGAGAAGCTGGGAAGGTCTCACTGTGGATGTAGGGTTCTGTGAAGGTGGAATAATTAATTAGGACAGTGGGAGGAGTACCATTATATTGTTTCAGGAGGTTGACGTGGCACAGCTGGGTCTTCCGCCGCCTATCTGGAGTCTCTATTACGTAGTTGTTGTTATTTCTGCACTCTTTGACGCGGTAGGGTCCTGAAAACCTGTTTTGTAAAGGTGAACCTGGGATAGGGAAGTATGCTAGGACGAAGTCTCCCGGCTTGAATTTTCTTACTTTGCTGGTCTGGTCGTAATGAGTCTTCATCCTCTCCTGGGCTTTCAATAGATTATCATGGGCAAAACGGTGGACTCTCTCCAGAATGTGTTGAAGGTTTTGAAGAAACTGGGGCACATTCTGATGCTCACTGAAGGTGGCATCTCTGAGAGAGTCTTTGAAAGCCTTAAGGGGAGTACGGCACTTACGGCCGTAGAGCATCTCATAAGGAGATACTCCTAGGGACTCATTGGGGAGACTTCTGTAAATACACATTATAAGGTCGATTTGCTTATCCCAATCCTTAGAGGTTTCACTACAAAACTTTTTCAAGAGTGCTTTGATAGTCTGATGACTACGTTCAAGAGAACCCTGTGAAGCAGGATGATAGGGGCTGGACAATACCTGTTTGATGTTGAACTCCTCCAGTGTCCTTTTGAAGAGATCACTGGTGAAGTTGGTACCACAGTCGCTCTGAATCTCCCTGGGAAATCCGTATTGAGTGAAGATCTTCAATAGATGTTTTACAACCGTAGCAGCCGTGATGTTCTTCACTGGAACTGCTATGGGAAATCTGGTGGTAGGACACAGGATGGTTAAGATATAGGCGTTACCTGAACTGGTCCGAAGTAAAGGACCAACACAGTCTATTATGAGTCTGTGGAAAGGTTCCGCAGGCACCTGTATGGGAATCAGTGGCGCTCTGGGAATGGAGATGTTCGGTTTGCCTGCCATCTGACATGTATGACACTGTTTTACGTACTGTTTGACGCTATTTACCATACCTGGCCAGTAGTAGTCTTGACGAATTCCATGGTAAGTCTTGTTGAAGCCGTAGTGGGAGAGCGCTCCGTGGGCCAGGTGTAGAATAGTGGGCCGCAGGCTGGTAGGAATCACAAGTTGTTCGATGTTGGCCCAATCGTCCTCCTCCTTCAGTTTACTGGGTCTATATCTGCGGTAGAGCAAGTCGTTCTCTAGGAAGAACCCAGGAATACTGTCGGGTTGAGTCTCAGCCTGGAAAAACAATGGTGTTAAAGTAAGATCTTCCCTCTGCAACTTACGGAACTCCAACTTGGTCAGATGCGGGGGTAGTTTCTAAGGGTCTTGAGGGACAGCGGTAGCAGTAGAGTCAGCTGGCTGTGGACGTGCATCTTGTGCACGGGTGGTCACAAGAACCGGAGGAGAAACTTCATCACTGTCTTGAACCTCTGCTGGAACATACGCTAGAATAGGGTTTATTGGCACAGAGTTACACACCTGGGGTTTGTCCATGACGATCAGGTTGGTCGGTTGCAGGTCTTCCTGCCAAGTCGTTGCCTAGGACAAGTTGCACT
The DNA here is from genome assembly GCF_040958095.1 of Procambarus clarkii. NCBI lineage: Eukaryota > Metazoa > Arthropoda > Malacostraca > Decapoda > Cambaridae > Procambarus > Procambarus clarkii. The sequence goes on along the minus strand of NC_091167.1, from coordinate 7,158,833 downwards.
CCAGGCATGGGAAAAGGCTTTTCCCTGACGGCGACTTGGACTTCTCCGTTCACGTAGGGACAATCCAGATGGACTCTGGCGAGAGGGTATGGAGTGGTAGCAGTGAGGTCAGTGATGAAGACAGTTTCTCCGGTGTAGACGATGTTGGGCACAGCCGACTTCAAGATGATCGATTGAAGAGCCGATGTGTCCCTCAAGATCTTCAATTTGAAACGTCCCTCCGGATTTGAACCGTTGGCAGAGACAGTTCCAGTATACAGGTGGTTACTGAAAAGAGAAAGATCATTAACATTAACACCAACATTCATCACAGGCTTACCGGACTTAGGAGGAGTTGGTTTGGGTTTCTGTGGGTCAGTGGTTCCCTTGTATTGAGACTTACCACACTTGTCTATGGTATGTCCATAGAGTCTACAATACTTGCAATACAATTGCGAGCCAGCTTGATCGGTGCTCACTTTTTCGTAACTGGACCACGACTTCTTCCTGGAGGATGGTTCGGGTGTCAGCCGGTGGATGAGGCTGTAAGTGTCAGCCGACTTAGCACACTTCAGGTAGTCGGTTTCTTCTTTATCTGCTAAGTAGAGACGGACAGGAGGCGGCACACGTCTCAAGAATTCTTCAACAAGCATCAGGTTGACGAGTTCTGTAAAAGTAGAGACATGTGCTGCTTCCAGCCATTTCATGAAATACCTCCGTTTTGTGTTAGCAAACTCGAGGAAGGTAGTGGTACTTGCCTTCAGGTGGTCACGGAATTTCCTTCTATAACTTTCCGTGGAAAGGAGGTAGGCGTCCAACACTGCTTGTTTCAGAGTCTGGTAGTCATTCTCAGACGCCAGAGTACTGAGTGTGACTGCAGCTCTACCTGTAAGATGGACTCTGAGAAGTGTGGCCCATTGGTCGACAGGCCAACTGAGTTGATTAGCAAGGGTTTCAAAGGTGGTGAAAAACACATCAACTTCTGCTTCTACAAAGGATGGCATTAACTTACTTGCATGTGATATATTAAAACTGACGGGAAGATTGGCAGTAGCTTGCTGGCGTTGAGCGAGGTGTGAAGTTTCCAACGTGTAACTCGTTGACGACACTCTAGAGCCAGAGTCGCTTGTTGCTTGTCATGTTCACGTTGCATCTCCAACTCGCGTCGTTTTGTTTCAAGCTGTACGCGTTCCCGCTCCTGGAGTGTTTCAAGCTGTACTCGTTCCCGCTCCTGGAGCATTGCAACCTCACGCTCCTGGAGGGCGAGTTCACGTTCCTGGTCTTCTTTCTTCAAGGCAGTTTCACGTTCCTTGAGAGCGAGTTCACGTTCCTTGAGAGCGATTTCACGTTCGTGTTCTTCCTTCCGTATGGCAGCCTCACGTTCTTGTTCTTCCCTTCGTATGGCAGCCGCTTCTTTTTGTTGTTCGAGGGCTTCCCTTTGCATGGCAGCTGCTTCCCTTTGCTGCTCACGTTCAATCTTGGCCAGTTCTAGTTTGAGTTTCATCGTCGCCAAATCAGTTTTATCTGCAATATAGTAAGTTTTATGAGTTTCAGAGTCTATCTTACCTTGCTCTAAGAAATGATCCAGCAACAGGTTGTGTATTTCACTCTTGTTGGCTTGGTAGGGAACTGTTAGTTTATACTCATGTGCAAGAGTTTGTAATTCAGTCTTCTTGGCATGACTTAAAGTCCCTATTGCACCTGCTGGATCTGCACGGAAAGCTTGGAGACGAAACATGGTGAAATTAGCAAATAAAGGTACAACGAATATTCAGTTATAGTGAATGTCAGAAACAGGACAACGTGGCAACTGATACCTATCCTGTGGGATCTTTAACAATTAAAGTTAAGAACAAGATGTTAAATGATTAATTTAAATCAAGGGCGCAGGAAATCTTGTACCCGGTACTCATGTAAGAGGATAAGGGCAAGAAAATCCTACTAACAAATGAAACAGAGTTTCGAAAACAAATGAAAGTTAATTGCCTCAAAAGTAAAATTGGTAGTCCAAGGATGTAGGCATACCTTGCCGAGTCTCTATAGGACATAAAGCAAGTTTTTCCTACTGAATTTAATATGATACTTACAGAATTAGCGAACTTTTGTGCTCTGAAAAAGTAAGCTAATTCCCTACCGTTGTATGTATCATCATCTCTGACTGACGTGTAGGGGTGCGAGGTGTCAACTGGTGACGAGAACTGCTGCTGAGGTCCCAATTCAGCAACTAAAGTTCGAGCTAGAGGAACTATGGCCCTCTTTGTCCTCCTACAGTCAGATTGCAGAAGATTGGGTGCACTTGACCTGGGGCAGACCACAGTACCAGGGTACCAATATGATGATCTGTCAAAAATGAGAAATATCCAAGGGACAAAGATGGTAAACACGAGTAATAACACGGAGGGAGAGATGACCAATTAAGAGTATGACTGAGGCCTACAGTCACCACGTAATCCAAAGTTGTCTCACCTTCACCATATGTTACTCTCGTAATGCACAATACACCGCACCATATAAAAATGAAATTGAATATGAAAAATAGTAAAAGCTACGTTAACAAAGTTAAATACGCTTACCATTAATTACCACTTTGCACCAGTATCTGAGTGAAGCTCCTAGGACAGGCCCCCATATAATGTGTGACGGTAACGCGTTGGTGTTCGGCTGTTCAAAGCTAGGGGTATGGCCTCGTCACATAGAATTAAAAAAAAATAGAAAATCTGGAGCTTCGTCTGTGGTAAGGTAAGGAGAAGACACACAAAACACAAGTAAATTTTAACAATGAAATTTTAATTACGTTAAAGAAAACAAAACATGAATAAAATGGACATACAAATTCGTATAATAAAATCAATCAAAGTAATAAGAATAATTAAATGACAAAATGAAAAGTTACGTTAAGACAAGTGAACAAATAACAAGAAGTGCAAATAACGTTAATATTGGTGCAGGAATATTGGCTTCAAGCTATCACTTCTCTTAGTACACGTAAGCCACAGCTTAGTCTACCAAGAAGACGTGTTAACCTTATGAAAGCACTGAATATTCTGAAGACTGAGGTCGTAACGGCCCCAGACATCAAGTAGTATGGTGGGTGGAGTGCAGTTGCAGCCGGACTCCACAGCCAATCAGCGATGAGCAAGCGGCAAGACAGGTAGTTTGGCGGTTTGAGGTGGAGCAGGTGTTCCTGGCTGCATACGTTTTGCTCTCTGGCAAACCTTGGAGATGTTGTTGTCGTTGTTGGACATTTCTTCCATAGTAGTTTTATATATTTGTAACTACGTATTTTTGGAGTGAAGAGCAGGCTCAATCTCTTGAAGGAGATTATCGTCACAATATATATATATATATAAATATATATATATATATATATATATATATATATATATATATATATATATATATATATATATATATATATATATATATATATATATTACAATGAAGGTGAAAACATGGGGGGGATACATAAGGGATAAACATAGGGGCTGCAGAAGGCTTATTGGCCCATACGAGGCATCTCCTATCCAAACACAAAGATTAATCCAGTGTAATTGGCCTGTTATGTTGGACATTGTCTTCTGTGTTGGCATCGATATGTTCTTGTCTTGTCCTTACTCTCATGGTGGGTAGAGTAAATAGTTCCGTGATTTGGGTGTTCATGGTAGGTCGCTCTATTCTTATGTGAATGGAGCAACGTGAGTAGAGAGTTTGAAAGAGTAACTCAGGTATTGGTGAACAACGGATATAGCAACGCGGAAATAAACGCTGCTATAAGAAGACACTTGGACCGTTGGTATAGTTCAGAACCTAGAACAGAAACCACAACACCCCCAATAAAATTATATTACAAATCAACCATGCACAGTGAACATATAAAAGAGGAAAGAATAATGAAAGAAATAATCCGTAAAGGAGTAAAAAGCACTACTCCTAACCAAAACATAAACCTGATAATATTCTACAAAACCAAGAAGACTTCCGAACTCCTTATCAAAAACAGCCCGAAGCCGACGGAGAACCCTCTACAGCAGTCAAGCGTTGTATACATGTACACTTGCCCCCACGAAGGATGTAACCTTCAATGTAAGTACATAGGTATGACGTCGACCAAGCTGACGAGGCGTTTGACATGCCATCTTCAATCTGGTGCCCCTAGGAATCACATGAGACAAGCCCATGACATTACTCTAACAAGAGAAATGTTGAACAAGAATACCTGCATAATAGACAAAACCCAAGATTCAAGAAGATTACAAATTCTTGAGGCAATTCACATAAGAATAGAGCGACCTACCATGAACACCCAAATCACGGAACTATTTACTCTACCCACCATGAGAGTAAGGACAAGACAAGAACATATCGATGCCAACACAGAAGACAATGTCCAACATAACAGGCCAATTACACTGGATTAATCTTTGTGTTTGGATAGGAGATGCCTCGTATGGGCCAATAAGCCTTCTGCAGCCCCTATGTTTATCCCTTATGTATCCCCCCATGTTTTCACCTTCATTGTATATATATATATATATATATATATATATATATATATATATATATATATATATATATATATATATATATATATATATATATATATATATATATATATATATATATATATATATATATATATATATATATGTATATATATATATATATATATATATATATATATATATATATATATATATATATATATATATATATATATATATATATGTATATATATATATATATATATATATATATATATATATATATATATATATATATATATATATATATATATATATATGCGAACAAGCCTGAATGGTCCCCAGGACAATATGCAACTGAAAACTCACACTCCAGAAGTGACTCGAACCCATACTCCCAGAAGCAACGCAACTGGTATGTACAAGACGCCTTAATCCACTTGACCATCACGACCGGACATAATGAGGTGATAGCCGAGGCTATTTGAACCACCCCACCGCCGGCACTCGGATAGTAATCTTGGGCATAGCATTTTACCAAATCACCTCATTCTTTGGGGCACACGTGAGGAACACAAATGCGAACAAGCCTGAATGGTCCCCAGGACAATATGCAACTGAAAACTCACACCCCAGAAGTGACTCGAACCCATACTCCCAGAAGCAACGCAACTGGTATGTACAAGACGCCTTAATCCACTTGACCATCACGACCGGACATAATGAGGTGATAGCCGAGGCTATTTGAACCACCCCACCGCCGGCACTCGGATAGTAATCTTGGGCATAGCATTTTACCAAATCACCTCATTCTTTGGGGCACACGTGAGGAACACAAATGCGAACAAGCCTGAATGGTCCCCAGGACAATATGCAACTGAAAACTCACACCCCAGAAGTGACTCGAACCCATACTCCCAGAAGCAACGCAACTGGTATGTACAAGACGCCTTAATCCACTTGACCATCACGACCGGACATAATGAGGTGATAGCCGAGGCTATTTGAACCACCCCACCGCCGGCACTCGGATAGTAATCTTGGGCATAGCATTTTACCAAATCACCTCATTCTTTGGGGCACACGTGAGGAACACAAATGCGAACAAGCCTGAATGGTCCCCAGGACAATATGCAACTGAAAACTCACACCCCAGAAGTGACTCGAACCCATACTCCCAGAAGCAACGCAACTGGTATGTACAAGACGCCTTAATCCACTTGACCATCACGACCGGACATAATGAGGTGATAGCCGAGGCTATTTGAACCACCCCACCGCCGGCACTCGGATAGTAATCTTGGGCATAGCATTTTACCAAATCACCTCATTCTTTGGGGCACACGTGAGGAACACAAATGCGAACAAGCCTGAATGGTCCCCAGGACAATATGCAACTGAAAACTCACACCCCAGAAGTGACTCGAACCCATACTCCCAGAAGCAACGCAACTGGTATGTACAAGACGCCTTAATCCACTTGACCATCACGACCGGACATAATGAGGTGATAGCCGAGGCTATTTGAACCACCCCACCGCCGGCACTCGGATAGTAATCTTGGGCATAGCATTTTAACAAATCACCTCATTCTTTGGGGCACACGTGAGGAACACAAATGCGAACAAGCCTGAATGGTCCCCAGGACAATATGCAACTGAAAACTCAAGTGGATTAAGGCGTCTTGTACATACCAGTTGCGTTGCTTCTGGGAGTATGGGTTCGAGTCACTTCTGGGGTGTGAGTTTTCAGTTGCATATTGTCCTGGGGACCATTCCCAGCAAACAATTTTAGGTTGCCACAACATATCTGGAAAGTATTTGAAAGTATTGGAAACGTTTGTTTTATCGTATCAGATACGATATTGTGTGTGGACTTAAATAGGTTTCCAAAACTTATAACCAAGACATATGTATCTAACACTAATTTGAGATGTTGTGGCAACTTTACACTCCTAACATGAGTCATTCATAATCCATTCATATACCAATATGAATCTCTTATGAAAGGTTTGAGCCAATAATCTGAACCCTTTTCACATCTTTGTGTTTAAAGTTAAATTTCTTGAAATTAAATTATATTTTATATTATATTATTTTTATTATATTTTATATTATATTATTATTTTCAATTTAAATATTAAAACCAATTTAAGGGTAAAAAAAATCTAATAATTTATATTTCTTTTATTATTTACTAACAATTATAATTATTTACTAACGGAGAGAGGGGAGGCTGTACGGCGGAGAGTGGCGGCTGTGGCGGACAGTGGCGGCGGTGGCGGATAGTGGCGGCGGGCGGACAGTGGCGGCGGGCGGACAGTGGCGGCGGCGGGCGGACAGTGGCGGCGGGCGGACAGTGGCGGCGGTGGCGGATAGTGGCGGCGGGCGAACAGTGGCGGCGGCGGGCGGACAGTGGCGGCGGCGGGCGGATAGTGGCGGCGGCGGGCGGACAGTGGCGGCGGTGGCGGATAGTGGCGGCGGGCAGACAGTGGCGGCGGTGGCGGATAGTGGCGGCGGGCGGACAGTGGCGGCGGGCGGACAGTGGCGGCTGTGGCGGATAGTGGCGGCGGGCGGACAGTGGCGGCTTTGGCGGCGGTGGTGGACAGTGGCGGCGGGCGGACAGTGGCGGCGGTGGGCGGACAGTGGCGGCGGCGGGCGGACAGTGGCGGCGGCGGGCGGACAGTGGCGGCGGCGGGCGGACAGTGGCGGCGGCGGGCGGACAGTGGCGGCGGCGGGCGGACAGTGGAGGCGGTGGGCGGACAGTGGTGGCGGCGGGCGGACAGTGGTGGCGGTGGCAGACAGTGGTGGCGGGCGGACAGTGGCGGACAGTGGCGGCGGTGGCGGACAGTGACGGCGGTGGCGGACAGTGGCGGACACTGGCGGCTGTGTCTGGCGGTGGTGGCGGGCGGTGGCGGTGGGTGGTGGCGGCGGCGGCGGCTGGTGGTGGTGGGTGGTGGCGGCGGGTGGTGGGTGGCGGCGGCGGCTGGTGGTGGTGGGTGGTGGCGGCGGGTGGTGGGTGGTGGCGGCTGTGGTGGGTGGTGACGATCGGCGGTGGGGGGGGCTGGTGGCGGCTGGCGGTGGCGGCTTGCGGTGGCGACTGTGGCAACGGGCGGTGACGGCTGATAGCGGGCGGTGGTGGTGGCTGGTGGCAGGTGGTGGTGGCGGTGGTGGCGGCTGGTGGTGGCGGCTGGTGGTGGTGGCAGCTGGTGGCGGTGATGGCGGCTGGTGGTGGTGGCAGCTGGTGGCGGTGATGGCGGCTGGTGGTGGTGGTGGTGGCGGCTGGTGGTGGTGGCAGCTGGTGGCGGCTGGTGGTGGTGGTGGTGGTGATGGCGGCTGGTGGCGGGCGGTGGCGGGCGGTGGCGGCTTGTGGCGGCTGGTGGTGGCGGCGGTGGTGGGTGGTGGTGGTGGTGGTGGGTGGTGGTGGCGGCTGTGGTGGGTGGTGGCGGTGGTGGCGGTGGTGTCGGCGGCGGCTGTGGTGGGTGGTGGCGGCGGCGGCGGTGATGGGTGGTGGCGGCGGCGGTGGTGGTGGGTGGTGGTGGCGGCGGCGGTGATGGGTGGTGGCGGCGGTGGTGGTGGGTGGTGGTGGCGGCGGTGGTGGTGGGTGGTGGTGGCGGCGGCGGCTGGTGGTGGTGGGTGGTGGCGGCGGCGGCTGGTGGTGGTGGGTGGTGGTGGTGGGTGGTGGCGGCGGGTGGCGGTGGCGGGTGGCGGCTGGTGGTGGGTGGTGGCGGCGGGTGGTGAGTGGCGGTGGTGGGTGGCGGTGGCAGGTGGCGGCTGGTGGTGGGTGGTGGCGGCGGGTGGTGAGTGGCGGTGGTGGGTGGCGGTGGCGGGTGGCGGCTGGTGGCGGGTGGCGGCTGGTGGCAGCTGGTGGTGGGTGGTGGCGGGTGGCGGCTGGTGGTGGGTGGCGGGTGGCGGCGGGTGGTGGGTGGTGGCGGCGGGTGGTGAGTGGCGGCGGCGGCTGGTGGTGGTGGCGGCGGGTGGTGGGTGGTGGCGGCTGTGGTGGGTGGTGACGATCGGCGGTGGGGGGGGCTGGTGGCGGCTGGCGGTGGCGGCTTGCGGTGGCGACTGTGGCAACGGGCGGTGACGGCTGATAGCGGGCGGTGGTGGTGGCTGGTGGCAGGTGGTGGTGGCGGTGGTGGCGGCTGGTGGTGGCGGCTGGTGGTGGTGGCAGCTGGTGGCGGTGATGGCGGCTGGTGGTGGTGGCAGCTGGTGGCGGTGATGGCGGCTGGTGGTGGTGGTGGTGGCGGCTGGTGGTGGTGGCAGCTGGTGGCGGCTGGTGGTGGTGGTGATGGCGGCTGGTGGCGGGCGGTGGCGGGCGGTGGCGGGCGGTGGCGGCTTGTGGCGGCTGGTGGTGGCGGCGGTGGTGGGTGGTGGTGGTGGTGGTGGGTGGTGGTGGCGGCTGTGGTGGGTGGTGGCGGTGGTGTCGGCGGCGGCTGTGGTGGGTGGTGGCGGCGGCGGCGGTGATGGGTGGTAGCGGCGGCGGTGGTGGTGGGTGGTGGTGGCGGCGGCGGTGATGGGTGGTGGCGGCGGTGGTGGTGGGTGGTGGTGGCGGCGGTGGTGGTGGGTGGTGGTGGCGGCGGCGGCTGGTGGTGGTGGGTGGTGGCGGCGGCGGCTGGTGGTGGTGGGTGGTGGTGGTGGGTGGTGGCCGAGGGTGGCGGTGGCGGGTGGCGGCTGGTGGTGGGTGGTGGCGGCGGGTGGTGAGTGGCGGTGGTGGGTGGCGGTGGCAGGTGGCGGCTGGTGGTGGGTGGTGGCGGCGGGTGGTGAGTGGCGGTGGTGGGTGGCGGTGGCGGGTGGCGGCTGGTGGCGGGTGGTGGCGGGTGGCGGCTGGTGGTGGCGGGTGGCGGCTGGTGGTGGGTGGTGGCGGGTGGCAGCTGGTGGTGGGTGGTGGCGGGTGGCGGCTGGTGGTGGGTGGCGGGTGGCGGCGGGTGGTGGGTGGTGGCGGCGGGTGGTGAGTGGCGGTGGTGGGTGGCGGTGGGTGGTGGTGGGTGGTGGTGGGTGGTGGCGGATGGCGGCTGGTGGTGGGTGGTGGCGGGTGGCGGCTGGTGGTGGGTGGTGGTGGGTGGCGGCTGGTGGTGGGTGACGGCTGGTGGTGGGTGGCGGGTGGCGGCGGGTGGCAGCTGGTGGTGGGTGGCGGGTGGCGGCGGGTGGCGGCTGGTGGTGGGTGGCGGCGGGTGGCGGCTGGTGGTGGGTGGCGGCTGGTGGTGGGTGGTGGCAGGTGGCGGCTGGTGGCTGGTGGTGGGTGGTGGCGGGTGGCAGGTGGCGGCTGGTGGTGGGTGGTGGCGGGTGGCGGCGGGTGGCGGCTGGTGGTGGGTGGCGGGTGGCGGCGGGTAGCGGCTGGTGGCGGCCAGCTGGGACACACCCTTCACCACTGAAGGTCTGAGCTCAACTAACCATATGTCTCTCTCACCCACCAGAACAGTGTTGCCAGCTCGCGCTCTCAAAATGTTTCCTTCAAAGATTGTATATTATCTTTGAACAACAAGTTTGATTATCAAGGAAATAATGCATATATTATTGTCACATTTATACTGTGCAATATCTTATTACATTCCTGCTAAATAATTATAATTTGAAACAGGACAAAAAATCCAACATATATATAAAAACCAACATTAGAGATCACGAGGCCTAGGCCTCGCCTGTGACCACACATCCTGCCTCCCTGGCCTGCTACTCTCTCACACCTCACACTCTTAACTCTCTCATAATCACTCTCACTCTCTTACTCTGTCACTCTTACTCTCTGTCACTCTTACTCTCTGTTACTCTTACTCTGTCACTCTTACTCTCTGTCACTCTTACTCTCTGTCACTCTTACTCTCTGTCACTCTTACTCTCTGTCACTCTTACTCTCTGTCACTCTTACTCTGTCACTCTTACTCTCTGTCACTCTTACTCTCTGTCACTCTTACTCTCTGTCACTCTTACTCTGTCACTCTTACTCTCTGTCACTCTTACTCTCTGTCACTCTTACTCTCTGTCACTCTTACTCTGTCACTCTTACTCTGTCACTCTTACACTCTGTCACTCTTACTCTGTCACTCTTACTCTCTGTCACTCTTACTCTGTCACTCATACTATCTGTCACTCTTACTGTCACTCTTACTCTGTCACTCTTACTCTCTGTCACTCTTACTCTCTGTCACTCTTACTCTGTCACTCTTACTCTCTGTCACTCTTACTCTCTGTCACTCTTACTCTCTGTCACTCTTACTCTCTGTCACTCTTACTCTGTCATTCTTACTCACTCTCTCACTCTTACTCTCATACTCTTACTCTCAATTACTCTTACTCTCAATCACTCTTGCTCCCAATCACTCTTAATCTTAATCACTCTTACTCTCAATCACTCTTACTCTCAATCACTCTTACTCTCATTCTTACTCTTACTCACTCTTACTCTCAATCACTCTTATTCTCATTCTTACTCCTACTCCCAATCACTCTTACTCCCAATCACTCTTACTCTCAATCACTCTTACTCCCAATCACTCTTACTCCCAATCACTCTTACTCTCAATCACTCTTACTCTCAATCACTTTTACTCTCAATCACTCTTACTCTCAATCACTCTTACTCTCACTAACTCTCAATCACTCTTACTCTCACTCTAACTCTCAATCACTCTTACGCACTATTACTCACTCTTTCTCTCAGTCATCCTTACTCACTCTCATACTCACTCTTACTCTGTCACTCTTACTCTCTGTCACTCTTACTCTCTGACACTCTTACTCTCAATCACTCTTACTCTCACTAACTCTCAATCACTCTTACTCTCACTCTAACTCTCAATCACTCTTACGCACTATTACTCACTCTTTCTCTCAGTCATCCTTACTCACTCTCATACTCACTCTTACTCTGTCACTCTTACTCTCTGTCACTCTTACTCTCTGACACTCTTACTCTGTCACTCTTACTCTCTGTCACTCTTACTCTCTGTCACTCTTACTCTCTGTCACTCTTACTCTGTCACTCTTACTCTCTGTCACTCTTACTCTCTGTCACTCTTACTCTCTATCACTCTTACTCTGTCATTCTTACTCTGTCACTCTTACTCACTCTCAGTCACCCTTACCCATTCATACTCACTCTCTCACTCTTACTCTCATACTCTTACTCTCAATTACTCTTACTCTCAATCACTCTTACTCCCAATCACTCCTACTCCCAATCACTCCTACTCTCAATCACTCCTACTCTCATTCTTACTCTTACTCCCAATCACTCTTACTCTCAATCACTCTTATTCTCATTCTTACTCTTACTCTCACTCTTACTCTTACTCCCAATCACTCTTACTCCCAATCACTCTTACTCTCAATCACTCTTACTCTCAATCACTCTTACTCTCAATCACTCTTACTCTCATTCTTACTCTTACTCACTCTTACTCTCAATCACTCTTATTCTCATTCTTACTCCTACTCTCACTCTAACTCCTACTCCCAATCACTCTTACTCCCAATCACTCTTACTCTCAATCACTCTTACTCCCAATCACTCTTACTCTCAATCACTCTTACTCTCAATCACTATTACTCTCAATCACTCTTACTCTCAATCACTCTTACTCTCACTAACTCTCAATCACTCTTACTCTCACTCTAACTCTCAATCACTCTTACTCTCATACTCACCCTTACTCTCAATCACTTTACTCTCACTCTTACTCATTCTGTCACCCTTACTCTCACTCTTACTCACTCTGTCACTCTTACTCACTCTCAGTCACTCTTACTTATACTCACTCTTACTCACACTTACACACTCTCTGGCACTCTCACTCACCTTCAGTCACTCTTACTCACTCTTACCCACTCTCGCTCACTCTTACTCACTCTAGTTAATAAGAACACGCCAATATAAGACAACAAAACGTTTTCAGATTCTTTCTCACCACTTTCCAGCAACTTTTATAATTTATATAAATTATCTTAGGGAATAATACATAAATTATATATTTAAACATGATATTAGTGTTTAGTGGAATGCATAAGGAGTCAAATTGTGTTAAAAAGAGCGATTTTTAGAAAATTTGGAAAATTACTTTTTTCTGTTCATATTATAACTAAATGGATTTTAAAGGTTTCACTCAGCCAATATATATCATTCACAATTTATTAATGAATTTTACCAAAAAACACCATAAATTTTATATTTAAACATGTAAAAACTATTTCTTTTACATTTGGAAGAAAATAATTGTAGAAAAACAATTTATAATTAAACCTTTGTGTTTGGATTTTTTGAGTAAAAGTTTCTCAAAGGCTCTCCTGCACCATTCTCAATGCAAATCATTCCCACACCTATGGGAAGAGATAGGAGAACGTTGTGTAGATGATTTGTGTTTGCTGGGTTCAGGCTTGTTCGCATTTGTGTTCCTCACGTGTGCCCCAAAGAATGAGGTGATTTGGTAAAATGCTATGCCCAAGATTACTATCCGAGTGCCGGCGGTGGGGTGGTTCAAATAGCCTCGGCTATCACCTCATTATGTCCGGTCGTGATGGTCAAGTGGATTAAGGCGTCTTGTACATACCAGTTGCGTTGCTTCTGGGAGTATGGGTTCGAGTCACTTCTGGGGTGTGAGTTTTCAGTTGCATATTGTCCTGGGGACCATTCAGGCTTGTTCGCATTTGTGTTCCTCACGTGTGCCCCAAAGAATGAGGTGATTTGGTAAAATGCTATGCCCAAGATTACTATCCGAGTGCCGGCGGTGGGGTGGTTCAAATAGCCTCGGCTATCACCTCATTATGTCCGGTCGTGATGGTCAAGTGGATTAAGGCGTCTTGTACATACCAGTTGCGTTGCTTCTGGGAGTATGGGTTCGAGTCACTTCTGGGGTGTGAGTTTTCAGTTGCATATTGTCCTGGGGACCATTCAGGCTTGTTCGCATTTGTGTTCCTCACGTGTGCCCCAAAGAATGAGGTGATTTGGTAAAATGCTATGCCCAAGATTACTATCCGAGTGCCGGCGGTGGGGTGGTTCAAATAGCCTCGGCTATCACCGCATTATGTCCGGTCGTGATGGTCAAGTGGATTAAGGCGTCTTGTACATACCAGTTGCGTTGCTTCTGGGAGTATGGGTTCGAGTCACTTCTAGGGTGTGAGTTTTCAGTTGCATATTGTCCTGGTGACCATTCAGGCTTGTTCGCATTTGTGTTCCTCACGTGTGCCCCAAAGAATGAGGTGATTTGGTAAAATGCTATGCCCAAGATTACTATCCGAGTGCCGGCGGTGGGGTGGTTCAAATAGCCTCGGCTATCACCTCATTATGTCCGGTCGTGATGGTCAAGTGGATTAAGGCGTCTTGTACATACCAGTTGCGTTGCTTCTGGGAGTATGGGTTCGAGTCACTTCTGGGGTGTGAGTTTTCAGTTGCATATTGTCCTGGGGACCATTCAGGCTTGTTCGCATTTGTGTTCCTCACGTGTGCCCCAAAGAATGAGGTGATTTGGTAAAATGCTATGCCCAAGATTACTATCCGAGTGCCGGCGGTGGGGTGGTTCAAATAGCCTCGGCTATCACCTCATTATGTCCGGTCGTGATGGTCAAGTGGATTAAGGCGTCTTGTACATACCAGTTGCGTTGCTTCTGGGAGTATGGGTTCGAGTCACTTAATTCTGGGGTGTGAGTTTTCAGTTGCATATTGTCCTGGGGACCTGCATTCAGGCTTGTTCGCATTTGTGTTCCTCACGTGTGCCCCAAAGAATGAGGTGATTTGGTAAAATGCTATGCCCAAGATTACTATCCGAGTGCCGGCGGTGGGGTGGTTCAAATAGCCTCGGCTATCACCTCATTATGTCCGGTCGTGATGGTCAAGTGGATTAAGGCGTCTTGTACATACCAGTTGCGTTGCTTCTGGGAGTATGGGTTCGAGTCACTTCTGGGGTGTGAGTTTTCAGTTGCATATTGTCCTGGGGACCATTCAGGCTTGTTCGCATTTGTGTTCCTCACGTGTGCCCCAAAGAATGAGGTGATTTGGTAAAATGCTATGCCCAAGATTACTATCCGAGTGCCGGCGGTGGGGTGGTTCAAATAGCCTCGGCTATCACCTCATTATGTCCGGTCGTGATGGTCAAGTGGATTAAGGCGTCTTGTACATACCAGTGGCGTTGCTTCTGGGAGTATGGGTTCGAGTCACTTCTGGGGTGTGAGTTTTCAGTTGCATATTGTCCTGTGGACCATTCAGGCTTGCTCGCATTTGTGTTCCTCACGTGTTCCCCAAAGAATGAGGTGATTTGGTATTTTGCTATGCCCAAGATTACTATCCGAGTGCCGGCGGTGGGGTGGTTCAAATAGCCTCGGCTATCACCTCATTATGTCCGGTCGTGATGGTCAAGTGGATTAAGGCGTCTTGTACATACCTGTTGCGTTGCTTCTGGGAGTATGGGTTCGAGTCACTTCTGGGGTGTGAGTTTTCAGTTGCATATTGTCCTGGGGACCATTCAGGCTTGTTCGCATTTGTGTTCCTCACGTGTGCCCCAAAGAATGAGGTGATTTGGTAAAATGCTATGCCCAAGATTACTATCCGAGTGCCGGCGGTGGGGTGGTTCAAATAGCCTCGGCTATCACCTCATTATGTCCGGTCGTGATGGTCAAGTGGATTAAGGCATCTTGTACATACCAGTTGCGTTGCTTCTGGGAGTATGGGTTCGAGTCACTTCTGGGGTGTGAGTTTTCAGTTGCATATTGTCCTGGGGACCATTCAGGCTTGTTCGCATTTGTGTTCCTCACGTGTGCCCCAAAGAATGAGGTGATTTGGTAAAATGCTATGCCCAAGATTACTATCCGAGTGCCGGCGGTGGGGTGGTTCGAATAGCCTCGGCTATCACCTCATTATGTCCGGTCGTGATGGTCAAGTGGATTAAGGCGTCTTGTACATACCAGTTGCGTTGCTTCTGGGAGTATGGGTTCGAGTCACTTCTGGGGTGTGAGTTTTCAGTTGCATATTGTCCTGGGGACCATTCAGGCTTGTTCGCATTTGTGTTCCTCACGTGTGCCCCAAAGAATGAGGTGATTTGGTAAAATGCTATGCCCAAGATTACTATCCGAGAGCCGGCGGTGGGGTGGTTCAAATAGCCTCGGCTATCACCTCATTATGTCCGGTCGTGATGGTCAAGTGGATTAAGGCGTCTTGTACATACCAGTTGCGTTGCTTCTGGGAGTATGGGTTCGAGTCACTTCTGGGGTGTGAGTTTTCAGTTGCATATTGTCCTGGGGACCATTCAGGCTTGTTCGCATTTGTGTTCCTCACGTGTGCCCCAAAGAATGAGGTGATTTGGTAAAATGCTATGCCCAAGATTACTATCCAAGTGCCGGCGGTGGGGTGGTTCAAATAGCCTCGGCTATCACCTCATTATGTCCGGTCGTGATGGTCAAGTGGATTAAGGCGTCTTGTACATACCAGTTTCGTTGCTTCTGGGAGTATGGGTTCGAGTCACTTCTGGGGTGTGAGTTTTCAGTTGCATATTGTCCTGGGGACCATTCAGGCTTGTTCGCATTTGTGTTCCTCACGTGTGCCCCAAAGAATGAGGTGATTTGGGAAAATGCTATGCCCTGATTACTATCCGAGTGCCGGCGGTGGGGTGGTTCAAATAGCCTCGGCTATCAGCTCATTATGTCCGGTCGTGATGGTCAAGTGGATTAAGGCGTCTTGTACATACCAGTTGCGTTGCTTCTGAGAGTATGGGTTCGAGTCACTTCTGGGGTGTGAGTTTTCAGTTGCATATTGTCCTGGGGACCATTCAGGCTTGTTCGCATTTGTGTTCCTCACGTGTGCCCCAAAGAATGAGGTGATTTGGTAAAATGCTATGCCCAAGATTACTATCCGAGTGCCGGCGGTGGGGTGGTTCAAATAGCCTCAGCTATCACCTCATTATGTCCGGTCGTGATGGTCAAGTGGATTAAGGCGTCTTGTACATACCAGTTGCGTTGCTTCTGGGAGTATGGGTTCGAGTCACTTCTGGGGTGTGAGTTTTCAGTTGCATATTGTCCTGGGGACCATTCAGGCTTGTTCGCATTTGTGTTCCTCACGTGTGCCCCAAAGAATGAGGTGATTTGGTAAAATGCTATGCCCAAGATTACTATCCGAGTGCCGGCGGTGGGGTGGTTCAAATAGCCTCGGCTATCACCTCATTATGTCCGGTCGTGATGGTCAAGTGGATTAAGGCGTCTTGTACATACCAGTTGTGTTGCTTCTGGGAGTATGGGTTCGAGTCACTTCTGGGGTGTGAGTTTTTAGTTGCATATTGTCCTGGGGACCATTCAGGCTTGTTCGCATTTGTGTTCCTCACGTGTGCCCCAAAGAATGAGGTGATTTGGTAAAATGCTATGCCCAAGATTACTATCCGAGTGCCGGCGGTGGGGTGGTTCAAATAGACTCTGCTATCACCTCATTATGTCCGGTCGTTATGGTCAAGTGGATTAAGGCGTCTTGTACATACCAGTTGCGTTGCTTCTGGGAGTATGGGTTCGAGTCACTTCTGGGGTGTGAGTTTTCAGTTGCATATTGTCCTGGGGACCATTCAGGCTTGTTCGCATTTGTGTTCCTCACGTGTGCCCCAAAGAATGAGGTGATTTGGTAAAATGCTATGCCCAAGATTACTATCCGAGTGCCGGCGGTAGGGTGGTTCAAATAGCCTCGGCTATCACCTCATTATGTCCGGTCGTGATGGTCAAGTGGATTAAGGCGTCTTGTACATACCAGTTGCGTTGCTTCTGGGAGTATGGGTTCGAGTCACTTCTGGGGTGTGAGTTTTCAGTTGCATATTGTCCTGGGGACCATTCAGGCTTGTTCGCATTTGTGTTCCTCACGTGTGCCCCAAAGAATGAGGTGATTTGGTAAAATGCTATGCCCAAGATTACTATCCGAGTGCCGGCTGTGGGGTGGTTAAAATAGCCTCGGCTATCACCTCATTATGTCCGGTCGTGATGGTCAAGTGGATTAAGGCGTCTTGTACATACCAGTTGCGTTGCTTCTGGGAGTATGGGTTCGTGTCACTTCTGGGGTGTGAGTTTTCAGTTGCATATTGTCCTGGGTACCATTCAGGCTTGTTCGCATTTGTGTTCCTCACGTGTGCCCCAAAGAATGAGGTGATTTGGTAAAATGCTATGACCAAGATTACTATCCGAGTGCCGGCGGTGGGGTGGTTCAAATAGCCTCGGCTATCACCTCATTATGTCCGGTCGTGATGGTCAAGTGGATTAAGGCGTCTTGTACATACCAGTTGCGTTGCTTCTGGGAGTATGGGTTCGAGTCACTTCTGGGGTGTGAGTTTTCAGTTGCATATTGTCCTGGGGACCATTCAGGCTTGTTCGCATTTGTGTTCCTCACGTGTGCCCCAAAGAATGAGGTGATTTGGTAAAATGCTATGCCCAAGATTACTATCCGAGTGCCGGCGGTGGGGTGGTTCAAATAGCCTCGGCTATCACCTCATTATGTCCGGTCGTGATGGTCAAGTGGATTAAGGCGTCTTGTACATACCAGTTGCGTTGCTTCTGGGAGTATGGGTTCGAGTCACTTCTGGGGTGTGAGTTTTCAGTTGCATATTGTCCTGGGGACCATTCAGGCTTGTTCGCATTTGTGTTCCTCACGTGTGTCCCAAAGAATGAGGTGATTTGGTAAAATGCTATGCCCAAGATTACTATCCGAGTGCCGGCGGTGGGGTGGTTCAAATAGCCTCGGCTATCACCTCATTATGTCCGGTCGTGATGGTCAAGTGGATTAAGGCGTCTTGTACATACCAGTTGCGTTGCTTCTGGGAGTATGGGTTCGAGTCACTTCTGGGGTGTGAGTTTTCAGTTGCATATTGTCCTGGGGACCATTCAGGCTTGTTCGCATTTGTGTTCCTCACGTGTGCCCCAAAGAATGAGGTGATTTGGTAAAATGCTATGCCCAAGATTACTATCCGAGTGCCGGCGGTGGGGTGGTTCAAATAGCCTCGGCTATCACCTCATTATGTCCGGTCGTGATGGTCAAGTGGATTAAGGCGTCTTGTACATACCAGTTGCGTTGCTTCTGGGAGTATGGGTTCGAGTCACTTCTGGGGTGTGAGTTTTCAGTTATATATATATATATATATATATATATATATATATATATATATATATATATATATATATATATATATATATATATATATATATATATATATATATATATATATATATATATATATATATATATATATATATATATATATATATATATATATATATATATATATATATATATATATATATATATATATATATATATATATATATATATATATATATTTCCCTTCCCTCTACCCTTTTGTACATTCGTGCTACAGTATGGATCTTAAGCTACTTTTTGGCGAACATGAAATTGACTCGCGAGAAGGCGTCCAACAGGGTGACCCCCTTGCTCCTCTCCTTTTCTGCTTAGTCATCAAACAAGTCACAGAGGTCCTGTCCAGCGAGCTTAACATCTGGTTCTTGGATGATGGTACCCTAGCTGGTTCCCAAGACTCCCTCCTGGAGGACATCAGAAAAATCCAGGAGCAAGGTGCAGTTTTAGGCCTCACCCTGAACCCTTCTAAATGTGAAATAATATGTTCCAACCAGGGCATCGTAGAGAGAATAGAGGGTCTTCTGCCAAATATCCATAAAACTAAACCTGAAGACAGCACACTCCTACGAGCTCTCCTGGGGTTGAAAGCCATCGATGAGGTCCTTGATAAGAAAATCACCGACCTTAAGAGGATGGATGGGAGGATTGAGGATATTGATGCTCATGATGCACTCTACCTCATCACCAGATGTCTGTCCCTCCCCAGGTTAACCTACTTTCTGAGGTGTTCACTATCTTACAGTAGCCAAAAACTAAGTGAGTATGACCGGTTACTGAAATCAATGCTAGAAAAAGCCCTTAACCTCTCTATCGATGACCTACAGTGGAAACAAGCCTCTCTTCCTGTAAGACTTGGGGGCCTCGGAGTTCGAACAGCAACGCAAATCGCTGTTCCAGCCTTCCTGTCCTCCTTATCAGCATCCGACGACCTTGTGAAGGAAATTCTACCTGCCCACTTATATCAGCTGGCAGGTGTACATGATCCCAATTTTACACGCTGTGCCACAGAGTGGGCCTCTCGTGCAGGCCAATCACCTCAACCACCATCCCCAAAAGCCCACAAGCAATCCAGCTGGGATGGCCCCATTGTAGACCAAGTTGCTGCAGAGTGCCTGGGTGCTGCAACAACACAACACGACATTGCTCGCCTCACAGCAGTAGCAACACCACATGCAGGGGATTTCCTGTTAGCAACCCCAATGTCGGCAACTGGCACGCGGTTCACACCACATGCCCTCCGAATTGTTGTGGCCCTCCGCCTTGCTGCCCCAATCCACACCAGATATAGGTGTATTTGCGGCGAGGTGGTGGCTGACAGGTACGGCCACCATGGCCTACTCTGCCAAAGCACAGGGGGATGGCACTCGAGGCACAGTGAAGTTAACGACATCATCAAGAGGAGCCTCACCACAGCTGGATGCCCAGCTGAAAGAGAGCCCCGTTACCTAACGTCCCGTAACTCTGATGCTCTTATTGGTCGCCCGGATGGTATCGCAGTGAACCCCTGGAAGAATGGCAAGCAGTTGGTATGGGACTACACGTGCGTATCAACCCTGGCTAACATCTACATTAACCTCAGTGTTGCACAACCAGGTGGTGCTGCCACCCACAGGGAAGCAGCCAAATCCCGTAAGTATAGAGAACTGGATCACCACTACAATTTTGTCCCCATTGCTTCTGAGACACTCGGCGCCTGGGGTAAAAGTGCTACCAGTTTTTTGAAGGAACTGGGTTCTATGCTCATTGAAACGACAAGGGACCCAAGAGCTGCAAGCTTTCTTTTCCAGCGCCTCAGTGTGGCGATACAGAGGGGAAATGCGCACTGCATCCAGGGTTCCTGCCCGCCATCTGAGGAGCTGGAGGAACTCGACAACCTATGATAAACATCTTTGTAACCCATATGTAACTCCTTTTTTGTAACAAAGTTCAAATAAAGTAAATATATATGTGTACATACAAAAGAATGGGGGTGGTAGGAGAAGGTAATATTAGTGTTCAGTGAGAAACCACAAGGTCTCCTCTGAATACTTTTTACTTTCTTCTCCGAGGCTATGGGTCCTCACATTGGCACCAGAGGTGGTACCCTCACAAACTTTATATATATATATATATATATATATATATATATATATATATATATATATATATATATATATATATATGTATATATATATATATATATATATATATATTATAATATATTTAACACACAAACTAATGGCATGTAATATCAATACTATCAAACATGGCAATCACTTTGAATAACACTAGTGAATCAATGGCTAATTAAAAGGTAATGTTCCTCCAGACAAAAATTATGCTACATTACTACAACAGTACAGAACACTTAACCGAATATGTTTCCCAGGTGACGTCTCTCAGCTAACTGAGCTCTTTCTCCGACACTACCATAATTCTCTTAAAAGTCAAAAGTCAAAATTCAAAAGTTTCAGGAACAGAGTAACGCCGCCACCATTAGTGTCATGAACAGAGTGACGCCGCCACCAATAGTGTCATGAACAGAGTGACGCCGCCACCAATAGTGTTATGGAACAGATTGACGCCGCCACCATTAGTGTTATGGATCAGAGTGACGCCGCCACCAATAGTGTTATGGAACAAAGTGACGCCGCCACCAATAGTTTTATTGAACAGAGTGACGCCGCCACCAATAGTGTTATGGAACAGAGTGACGCCGCCACCAATAGTGTTATGGAACAGAGTGACGCCGCCGCCAATAGTGTTATGGAACAGAGTGACGCAGCCACCAATAGTGTCATGAACAGAATGTGGTTGCCAACAATAGTGTTATGGAACAGAGTAACGCCACCACGAATAGTGTCATGAACAGAGTGATGCTGCTACCATTAGTGTTATGGAACAGAGTGACGCAGCCACCAATAGTGCCATGAACAGAGTGACGCCGCCACCAACAGAGTTATGAAACAGAGTGACGCCACCACGTATAGTGTCATGAACAGAGTGACGCCGTCACCAAAAGTCTCATGAACAGTGTGACGCCGACACCAATAGCTTTATGGAACAGAGTGACGCCACCACCAATATTGTCATGAACAAAGTGACGCCGCCACCAATAGTGTCATCAATAGAGTGACACCGCCGCCAATAGTGTCATGAACAGAGTGACGACGCAAATAGTGTCATGAACACAATGACGCCGCCACAAATAGTGTCATGAACAGAGTGATTCCCTAACCAATAGTGTCATGAACAGAGTGACGCCGCCACCAATAGTGTCATGAACAAAGTGACGCCGTCACCAATAGTGTTTTGAACAGAGTGACACCGCCACCAATAGTGTCATGAGCAAAGTGACGCCGCCACCAATAGTGTCATCAATAGAGTGACACCAAGAGTGTCATGAACAGAGTGACGCTGCAACCAATAGTGTCATGAACAAAGTGACGCCGCCTCCAATAGTGTCATGAACAGAGTGACACCGCCAACAGTAATGTCATGAACAAAGTGACGCCGCCAACAGTAATGTCATGAACAAAGTGACGCCGCCACCAATTGTGTCATCAATAGAGTGACGCCGCTATCAATAGTGTCATGAACAAAGTGACGTCGCCACTAATAGTGTCATTAACAGAGTGACACCACCATCAATAGTGTCATGAACAAAGTGACGCCGCCACCAATAGTGTCATGAACAGAGTGTCGCCGCCACCAATAGTGTTACGGAACAGAGTGACGCCACCACCAATAGTGTTATGGAACAGAGTGACGCCGCCACCAATAGTGTCATGAACACTGTGACGCCGCCACCAATACTGTTATGGAACAGAGTGACGCTGCTACCAATAGTGTTATGGAACAGAGTGACGCCGCCACCAGTAGTGTCGGGAATCCGACACACACATACACACACACACATAACATAGTATCACCCTTTTTTCGTTTTCCCTTCAGGAAAGAAAATGGGATATCCCGTGACGTCATAGACAACACGTATATTTCAATGTTCTAATGATGTTTATAGAATAGTTTTGTATCTAGATTTAACAAAAAAGTAATCAACAAGACTGAATATAATTATTAACACCAAAATGTAGCTAGGTTCCCTTGTTAATGTTAAATTACTTTGAGAAGTGAACCAGGCTGAGGGCGTTGGCCCCAAAGAGAGACCGACGCTCCCACTCCACAACAATAACAAAACAGCCCTACTCTGTGCAAGGCTTTAGAGCTGGTGAAATCAACTAGACACCCCAATTACGTGTCAACAACCAGCAATACAGCCTATTAACATCACAACAACGACCGTATCCGGCTTATCAAGTATTGTATTTGAAATTATAGTGTACACATATTTTCATTTATAAATAAGTCGGTCACGATGTATGCAGAAAACAAACACAATGTACGTGTACTCCATTACAGCCCTCACATTTCATGTCATACCTGTAATTGATATGTTTAGGGAACTTTGATTAATTGCTTGCATCCCATACAGGTAAACTGTGATAGGAGCACCAAGAATCTGTGCAGACAGTTGGTCCATACACAGAATTAACTACTTGTTTGCCAAGCCTTGTCCTTCCCACCAGCCGCCATTACGTGGCACAAAGAGGCAGGGCCACACCCATCTTGATGCTTCACCTACACGCCTTAGCAGGCCCCCACAACAGGCTCAGCTAAGCCATTTTAGTACAGTAGTATTAGTAGTCATAATTAGTAATTATTACTAGTAGATTAGACCACCATATGTGGTATGATATAATGATAAGTGAACCACCACATGTGGTATTATAATATTATTATAACTTTATTACTTTAATATTGCATTATTACTGCCGTTACTCTATCAATTACTGCATGCCACATTATTTACAACTAATTCTTGCACAAGGGTAGGACAGTTTAGGCTGGTGTTGTACAGCAACCTAGTCTAATTTATTGTGCTAACCTGGTGTAACGATAAGAATTTTACACTTGTCTAGAGTTGAACACATATTACAACATAGCAAGTACATATTTTTATGCAGTATTTAAGACAACCCGAATTGTGTTGTCAACATGATATCAATATAACTATAGGCATAATTTAACTATAATCATTAGACCTTTGAGTGTTAACCTGTGTCTCTGTACGAACCAAGAGTGATAAAGAAGGGCTAACTTGCAGATACCAGCATTGATACAGGTCTACCATTCAAATTATAGTGTGTATGATTATACAGTGTATATTTAAATAAATGATAAGTAGCTCTAGTTTGGAAACTAGTGGCTCTACTAATACAAGTGCCAGAAATAGTCCTGACACTAGTCCTACACGACTAACAAGTACTTCCAAGATGTCTACTGTCAAAAATGTAAAAATAACCCTAACCAGTATGAAGGGACATTTGACACGACAGATTAGCAAATGTGAAGACTTGAGTAATCAAACTCCAGTTAATTATGCAGCACTGGAAAACTATCGTAAGCTTGCACAGAACAAATATCACCATGTGTTGCAACAAATGATGAAATATCAAGAATTACTTAACGTTACCAATATTGATGAAGATACAATGAACAACATACTACAAGAAAACTCTGATTTTGAGGATGCAATGTTTGCAAGGTTGCAACACTTTGATGATATCATAAATGCCCATAAAGCCAATATAAATATTGCAACCACAACTTCCCAGAACCAGACAGCACCAGAAGTTAAATTGCCATCACTCAGTCTCTCAACTTTTTCTGGAACAGAGGACGAGAGTTGGGACGGTTTCTGGAGCAAATTTGTCGATTCTGTGGATTCTAATGCCAATGTACCAAAAACGACAAAGTTTACATACTTACAGAGTGTCTTAAAGGATGAAGCGTTTCAGGTGGTCTGTAATCTGAATCACACAGATGACGATTATGACAATGCAGTACAACTCCTGAAAGATAATTACGCTAAACCAGAAAGGACCATCAGAATTCTAAAACAGAAACTGTTAGACATTAAACCTCCAAATAATACAGCAGTCTCACTCCAAGCCTTCAGATTGGAGCTTGAGTCCATGCTCAAGGCACTTAAAAATAAAGTGAACTTGCATGCATCAGATTGGATAATCCAAGTCCATATGACACGAAAATTACCCAGGGACATACTGGATAAGTTGTTTGTGTTATTTGGTAAGTCCTCCCTAACAGTAACGGAGATTACCAAGGGTTTACAAACCATCATAGAACGAGAAAGAGTTAATCCAGAAGGAAAAGCGACATCTAAACCTTCGTCTACTACTAATAGTAAACAACAGAGTACAAACAGTACTCCAAACAAAGCTAAAACAACTTCCCCCTCCACAAAGTGGAATCAAAGCAGTGTGGGCACATATGCAGTTGGTCCCTCCAAACCTACAGTTAACGTGTCGCCCAAAACGGTGACTCCTCGTGATACTGTTAACGTCTGGAGACCATGTGTGTTTTGTGAGCAATCACATTCCATGTACAATTGCAGACGTTACCCCGATCGTGCAACATGCATAAAACGACTCAAGGAGTTACATAGATGTACCAAGTGTACAAGGGAACATCATCCTGACAACTGTACAACTACAATACGCACCTGCAATAGGTGCCATAAGGGTCAACACCATACAGCACTTTGTGGGGACACAAGTACAAAGTCTGCCAAACCACAGGAGGAGGAAGGAGCTACCACTTCAGTACAGCTTTGTACTGTGTTACCTGACATAAGTGTCTTCTCAACAAGGTCTAAACATAAATCAGCTCTACCTACTGCATGATTGATCATTAGAAATGGAAAGAACAAGGCTACCGTACGTGGATTATTTGATCAAGGGTCCCAACTGACCTTTATATCAAAGGAGTTGGTAGATAAACTGAAACTTACACCTGTAGAGGAGACACGAATAAACATAGCAGGATTTCTGACTGACTCAGGAGCCCGAGCTTACAGGGTAGTACGACCCAAAGTACAATTAGGAGGTTATGTACGAAAGGTACTAGCACTGGTAGTAGATAGATTCCCAACAGACCTGTATGTAGAAGGTCTAGGAACAAGAGCCAAATTCCTGGAAGAAAAGGGAATTCCTTTGGCTGATAAAATTACATCTGACAACCTTTCTAATATTGGAATTCTTATGGGATCAGATGTCTACCATAAGTTTATCATGGGAAAGGAAGATTACCACGGTATGAACGTGTTACCATCTGCAGGTGGCTATTTACTAACAGGCCCAGTATTACGGCTGAAACAACCCGCACCTGTAGACCACCAACATGCCAACACAGTAATGGTTGCATGACTAGGAGACCAGTCTCCACTGCAACTCAGAGACATGTCCGAGGATGAGCTTGATCCCCCAGTACATAAATTATGGGACCTGGCAACTCTCGGCATTGTCCCTGAACAACCTAGCCCAGATGATAACTGGACTTACAAACAATACCTGGACTCAGTTATCTACAAAGATAATCAGTACTGGGTCAGGTTACTATGAAAGCTGAATCACCCTCAGCTACCCGTCAACCACTTTATGGCACAAAATCAATTAAGATCACAGGTGTTGCGCTTACAAAGACAACCTGAGAACTTGAAGTTGTACCATGAAATAATACAGAAGCAGCTCGATGACAAATTTATCGAAGTTGTAACAAATGATAACCCAAAGGAAGGACACTACCTGCCACACCATCCTGTACAGAAGAATTCTGCTACTACCCCACTACGGATAGTATTTAATTGCAGTGCTAAGATGGGGCAGAATAGTGTTTCATTAAATGACTGCCTTCAAACTGGCCCTAGCCTAACACAAAGGCTTTGTGACGTGCTGTTAAAGTTTCGTATAGGGACTTATGCATATACGGCCGACATTAGCAAGGCATTCCTTAGGGTAGGTCTTCAAGAAGAAGACCGGAACTACACAAAGTTCCTATGGATTAAGGATCCTAACGATCCGAACAGTGAATTAATCACTTACCGGTTTGCGTCAGTTTTGTTTGGGGCCACGTCCTCTCCATTTCTGCTTCAAGCTACCTTGGATACGCACTTGAAGAAGTCCAATAGCCCGAACAAGATGGAAATTAGCGAAAACTTGTATGTGGATAATTTTCAAGGAACAACCAACAGTGAGAGTAAACTGTTGGACATATACCATGAGGGCCAACCGAGAATTAATGGGAGCCAATATGCCTCTCCAGTCTTGGGTCTCTAACAATGACAAATTAAAACAACTGATCGCAACTGAATTTCCCGACTACCAAGTACCCGAGATGACAAAGGTACTAGGTGTCCAATGGAACACGACAACCGATCAGCTGACAATCAAGTCAGTGCAGACAGATACCACTAACTTAACAATGAGGAAATTGCTATCACAAGTCAGCAAACCCTTCGACCCATTAGGACTATTAAGTCCAATACTAATTAATGGGAAGAAGTTGATTTAAGATTGTTAGCAACAAAAGATAGGCTGGGATGATCTTCTAACACCTGCCCTACAAGAAAAATGGCAAGGGTTAGTGAAAGATTTAAGTATCCTAAAGTCTGTCAAGTTCCCTAGGAACACAGTAGTAAATGAAAAGGAACCAATTAAGCTGCATGTATTTTGTGATGCCTCAGGAAAGGCTTATGGTACAGTAGCTTACCTGGTCTCAAATGGGCAAGCCAATTTGCTCACATCAAAGGCCAGAGTGGCACCTTTAAAGAAAAGATCTCTGCCACAACTGGAATTAACAGCCTTACTGCTAGGTGTAAGATTGGCTCATTATCTGATCAAGGCCTTAAGCCACATCCACTTTAAAGAAACAGTAGTATGGTCAGATAATGAGGCAGTGCTACAGTGGGTTAAAAACAATAACAGTAAGAATCCTTACGTGAGTAACCGCGTTAAGGAAATACGAGAGTTGTCAGCAGGGCATAAACTAAGATATGTACCTACTAAAGAGAATCCAGCTGACTATCTCTCCCGAGGCCTGACTTTATGGCAATTAACAAAGGCAGAGATGTGGTTCAATGAACCTCAGTGGCTAATCAGCGACCAGTGGCCTGAACAAAAGCCACAAGTCATTGTGACCAATCTCACTGTTCCCACTGAGAACCCGGAACTACCTCGGACTTTGGTAATTGATCCTGCTCGGTACTCTGAACTGAACAAACTTATAGGTGTCACCCAAGTAGTGTTTGATTTTCTAAAGAAAATAGGAATCAAGCATAAATTCCCTAGAGCCCTAAGGTACTGGGTCAATAGAGCTCAGATCGACACATTCGGGACAGAATTTGACAATGTTCCTAAGAAGCTACAACATGATCTGGGTCTCTGGTTAGACACTGACAATTATAACTTGATAAGATGCGGAGGACGCTTACAGCATGCTGACATAGATCTGGAAGCAAAAACTCCAATATTGCTCCCTCGTCACCACAGAGTAAGCAAACTAATTGTGTTACATATACACAAATACTGCACTCTGCATGGTGGGGTATTAGATACTCTCACGGACTTAAGACAACAGTACTGGCTACCCCAAGGTAGACAGACAGTAAAATCCATAATCAAATCCTGTGTTGTTTGCCGGAGATACGATGCCAGTGTGTGTCCATATCCTGGCCCTCCTCCACTTCCGAAGGAACGAGTCGTACATATTCGTCCCTTTGAGACAACAGGAGTAGATTTCACAGGAGCACTAGCACTAACAGGCACTAAAGACAAGAAACCAGTAAAAGCCTATATCTGTCTTTTTACTTGTGCCACAACAAGGGCAGTCCATCTAGAAGTGACTCCCGATATGAGTGCTGAAGCATTCTTACATGCTTTCCGCAGGTTTGCTTCACGTAGATCTTGTCCTAAGATAATGATTTCAGACAATGGGTCCAACTTAGTGGCAGGAGAAGCATGTCTGAGGAAAATCTGGACACACCCAAAGGTACGCACAGCCCTAACTCAACGACAGTGCCATTGGAAATTCATACCTCCCAGAGCACCATGGCACGGAGGCTTCTATGAACGCATGGTTGGTATGGTGAAACGTTCCCTACGGAAAACCCTACACCACCAAAGGATTGACCTACAGGAGCTTCAAACAGTAATCATAGAGATAGAAGCACGAGTTAATAACCGACCACTTACCTACCTCTCTGATGATGTTTTGCAGCGTGAACCATTAAGTCCAGCTCATCTGATGTATGGGAGACCTCTCAAAACACTTGTGTCCCTTATGGACGAGGAACCAGAGGATCCTTCATATGTCAAAGAGAGTGATTTGGTTCAACATTTCAAACATCTTTCAAGGGTGATAAGTCGGTGGAATGACGTATGGACTCGTGAATACCTTACAGCTCTGAGGGAGTATCATTATGGGGCAAACAATCCCTATAACAGAATTAACTTGAACCCTGGTGACATAGTTCTGGTGGATAGTGATGGACCACGCTCAGAGTGGCCTACAGGTCAATTAGTCTCTGTTCATCCAGACAGCCAGGGCATCTTGAGAATAGTGAAAGTAAAATGCCGAGGCAACACTACTCTCAAAACTTTAGAGAAATTAGTACCTTTAGAACTGGCCAGGAAAGAAGACGTGCAATGACTTCCAGCACCCGATACGCCAGTACAGGACATACGTCCCCAACGGACTGCTGCACAACAATGTAAACTCAAATTAAAGCAGCACTATAATTCTGAAGGAAAAGAATAAGTGATCGCAGTCCTTACCGGGACTTCGACCCGTGTTCTTCCCCCACCCCCCCGGAATTATGTCGGGAATCCGACACGCATACACACACACACACACACAACATAGTATCACCCTTTCTTCGTTTTCCCTTCAAGAAAGAAAATGGGATATCCCATGATGTCATAGACAACACGTATATTTCAATGTTCTAATGATGTTTATAGAATAGTTTTGTATCTAGATTTAACAAAAAAGTAATCAACAAGACTGAATATAATTATTAACACCAAAATGTAGCTAGGTTCCTTTGTTAATGTAAAATTACTTTGAGAAGTGAACCAGGCTGAGGGCGTTGGCCCCAAAGAGAGACCGACGCTCCCACTCCACAACAATAACAAAACAGCCCTACTCTGTGCAAGGCTTTAGAGCTGGTGAAATCAACTAGACACCCCAATTACGTGTCAACAACCAGCAATACAGCCTATTAACATCACAACAACGACCGTATCCGGCTTATCAAGTATTGTATTTAAAATTATAGTGTACACATATTTTCATTTATAAATAAGTCGGTCACGATGTATGCAGAAAACAAACACAATGTACGTGTACTCCATTACAGCCCTCACATTTCATGTCATACCTGTAATTGATATGTTTAGGGAACTTTGATTAATTCCTTGCATCCCATACAGGTAAATTGTGATAGAAGCACCAAGAATCTGTGCAGACAGTTGGTCCATACACATAATTAACTACTTGTTTGCCAAGCCTTTTCCTTCCCACCAGCCGCCATTACGTGGCACAAAGAGGCAGGGCCACACCCATCTTGATGCTTCACCTACACGCCTTAGCAGGCCCCCACAACAGGCTCAGCTAAGCCATTTTAGTATAGTAGTATTAGTAGTCATAATTAGTAATTATTACTAGTAGATTAGACCACCATATGTGGAATGATATAATGATAAGTGAACCACCACATGTGGTATTATAATATTATAAAGGGTAAACAATTGTTAGTTTAAGAAGGAGCCATCTCAAAGTGCTTGAAGCTACCAATTGCCCCCCCCCCCCCATAATGTGAGATAATTTCAGGCAGTTTACAAGTACATACAGTTCACTCAATTAATTCTTACTTACTAAGAAAAATAAATAAGACAGAACTTTATCTTATTAAAGTCTATTTAAAAAAGAGAATAGCTGCCTGGAGTTTCCCCACAAGTAGTGTTATGGAACAGTGACGCCACCACTAATAGTGTCATGATCAGATTGACGCCGCCACCAATAGTGTCATGAACAGAGTGACGCCGCCACCAACAGAGTTATGGAACAGAGTGACGCCGACACCAATAGATTCATAAACAGAGTGACGCCGCCACCAATAGTGTCATGAACAGAGTGACGCCGCCACCAATAGTGTCATGAACAGAGTGACGCCGCCACCAATAGGGTTATGGAACAAAGTGACGCCACCAACAATAGTGTCATGAACAGAGTGACACCGTCACCAATAGTGTCATGAACAGAGTGATGCCGCCACCAACATTGTTATGGAACAGAGTGAAGCCGCCACCAATAGTGTTATGGAACAGAGTGACGCCGCCGTCTGTACTGTTATGGATCAGAGTGACGCCGCCGTCTGTACTGTTATGGATCAGAGTGACGCCGCCACCAATAGTGTCATGAACAGAGTGACGCCGCCACCAATAGTGTTATGGAATAGAGTGACGCCGCCGCCTATAGTGTTATGGAACAGAGTGATGCCACCACCAATAGTGTTATGGAACAGAGTGACGCCGCCGCCAATAGAGTTATGGAACAGAATGTCGCCGCCACCAATAGTGTTATGGAACAGAGTGACGCCACCACCAGTAGAGTCATGAACAGAATGTCGCCGCCACTAATAGAGTTATGGAACAGAGTGACGCCACCACCAATAGTGTCAGGAACAGAGTGACGCCACCACCAATAGTGTCATTAACAGAGTGACGCCACAGCCAATAGTATCATAACCAGAGTGACACCGCCACCAATAGTGTCATGAACAGAGTGACACCGCCACTAATAGTGTTATGGAATAGATTGACGCCGCCACCAATAGTGTTATGGAACAGTTTGACGCTGCTTCCAGTAGTGTTATGGAACAGAGTGACGCCGCCGCTTATATTGTAATGGAACAGAGTGACGCCGCCACCAGTAGTGTCATGAACAGAATGTCGCCGCCACCAATAGTGTTATGGAATAGAGTGATGCCACCACCAATAGTGTCATGAACAGAGTGACGCCGCCTCCAATAGTGTCATGAACAGATTGACGCCGCAACCAATAGTGTCATGAACAAAGTGACACCTCCACCAATAGTGTCATGAACAGAGTGACACAGCCACCAATAGTGTCAAGAACAAAGTGACGCCGACACCAATAGTGTCCTGAACAGAGTGACACCGCCACCAATAGTGTCCTGAACAAAGTGACGCCGCCACAAAATGGAAAAATGTTCAAAGGAAATGGTAAGTAAGAAAAATGGAGTAAAAGATGAAAATGAAGTAAAATGGAAAAGGTTCAAAGGTTTGCCACCAGACTAGTACCCGAGCTGAGAGGTATGAGCTACGAGGAGAGACTACGGGAATTAAACCTCACTTCGTTGGAAGACAGAAGAGTTAGGGGGGACATGATCACCACATTCAAGATCCTCAAGGGAATTGACAGGGTTGATAAAGACAGGCTGTTTAACACAAGGGGTACACGCACTAGGGGACACAGGTGGAAACTGAGTGCCCAAATGAGCCACAGAGATATTAGAAAGAAATTTTTTAGTGTCAGAGTGGTTGACAAATGGAATGCATTAGGAAGTAATGTGGTGGAGGTTGACTCCATAAACAATTTCAAGTGTAGATATGATAGGCTCAGGAACCTGAACACCTGTTGATTGACGGTTGAGAGGCGGGACCAAAGAGCCAGAGCTCAACCCCCGCAAGCACAACTAGGTGAGTACAAATAGTGTCATGAACTGATTGATTCCCTAACCAATAGTGTCATGAACAGAGTGACGCCCTCACCAGTAGTGTCATGAAAAGAATGTCGCCGCCACCAATAGTGTTATGGAACAGAGTGACGCCGTTACCAATAGTGTTATGGAACAGAGTGACGCCGCCACCTATAGTGTTATGGAACAGAGTGACGCCACCACCAATAGTGTCATGAACAGATTGCCGCCGTCACCAATAGTGTTATAGAACAGAGTGACGCTGCCACCAACAGTGTTATGGAACAGAGTGACGCCGCCACCAATAGTGTTATGGAACAGTGTGATATCGCCACCAATAGTGTCATGAACAGAGTGATGCTGCCACCTATAGTGTTATGGAACAGAGTGACGCCGCCACCAATAGTGTTATGGAACAGAGTGACGCCGTCACCAATAGTGTTATAGAACAGAGTGACGCTGCCACCAACAGTGTTATGGAACAGAGTGACGCCGCCACCAATAGTGTTATGGAACAGTGTGATGCCGCCACCAATAGTGTCATGAACAGAGTGATGCTGCCACCAATATTGTCATGAACAGAGTGACGCCGCCACCAATAGTGTTATGGAACAGAGTGACGCTGCTACCAGTAGTGTTATGGAACAGAGTGAAGCCGCCACCACTAGTGTCATGAACAGAATGACGCCACCACAAATAGTCTTATGGAACAGAGTGACGCCGCCACCAGTAGTGTTATTGAACAGAGTGAAGCCGCCACCAATAGTGTTATGGAACAGGGTTACGCCGCCGTCTATACTGTTATGGAACAGAGTGACGCCGCCACCAATAGTGTCATGAACAGAATGACGCCGCCACCAATAGTGTCATGAACAGAGTGACACCGCCACCAATAGTGTCATGAACAGAGTGACGCCGCCACCAATAAAGTTATGGAATAGAGTGACGCCGCCGCCTATAGTGTTATGAAACAGAGTGACGCCGCCACCAATAGTGTCATGAACAGAGTGACACCGCCACCAATTGTGTCATGAACAAAGTGACGCCGCCACCAATAGTGTCATCAATAGAGTGACACCGCCACCAATAGTGTTATGAACAAAGTGACGCCGCCAACAATAGTGTCATGAACAGAGTGACACCGCCACCAATAGTGTCATGAACAGAGTGACGCCGCCACGAACAGTGTTATGGAACAGAGTGACGCCGTTACCAATAGTGTTATGGAACAGAGTGACGCCGCCACGAATAGTGTTATGAAACAGAGTGACGCCACCACCAATAGTGTCATGAACAGATTGACGCCGCCACCTATAGTGTTATAGAACAGAGTGACGCCGCCACCAACAGTGTTATGGAACAGAGTGACGCCGCCACCAATAGTGTTATGGAACAGAGTGATTCCGCCACCAATAGTGTCAAGAACAGAGTGACGCCGCCACCAATAGTGTCATGAACAGAGTGACGCCGCAACCAATATGGTTATGTAACAGAGTGACGCAACCACCAATAGTGTTATGAACAGAGTGACACCGCCACCAACAGTGTTATGGAACAGAGTGACGCCGCCACCAGTAGTGTTATTGAACAGAGTGTAGCTGCCACCAATTGTGTTATGGAACAGAGTGACGCCGCCACCAGTAGTGTTATGGAACAGAGTGTAGCTGCCACCAATAGTGTTATGGAACAGAGTGACGCCGCCACCAGTAGTGTCATGAACAAAATGTCGCCGCCACCAATAGTGTTATGGAACAGTGACCCCACCACCAATAGTGTCATGAACAAAGTGACGCCGCCACCAATAGTGTCATGAACAGTGACACTATTGACACATTCATGACACATGACACAATTGGTGGCTGCGTCACTCTGTTCATGACACTATTGGTGGCGGCGTCACTCTGTTCATGACACTATTGGTGGCGGCGTCACTTTGCTCATGACACTATTGGTGGCGCCGTCACTCTGTTCATGACACTACTGGTGGCGGCGTCACCAATAGTGTTATGGAACAGATTGACGCTGTCACCAGTAGTGTCATGAAAAGAATGTCGCCGCCACCAATAGTGTCATGAAAAGAATGTTGCCGCCACCAATAGTGTCATGAAAAGAATGTTGCCGCCACCAACAGTGTTATGGAACAGAGTGACGCCGTTACTAATAGTGTTTTGGAACAGAGTGACTCCGCCACCAATGGTGTTATAGAAGAGAGTGACGTCACCACCAATAGTGTCATGAACAGATTGACGCCACCACCAACAGTGTTATGGAACAGAGTGACGCAGCCACCAATATTGTCATGAACAGAATGTGGCAGCCAACAATAGTGTTATGGAACAGATTGACGCCACCACGAATAGTGTCATGAACAGAGTGACGCCGCCACCATTAGTGTTAGGGAACAGAGTGACGCAGCCACCAATAGTGTTATGGAACAGAGTAACGCCGCCACCAATAGTGCCATGAACAGAGTGACACTGCCACCAATAGTGTTATGGAACAGAGTGACGCCACCACGAATAGTGTCATGAACAGAGTGACGCCGCCACCAAAAGTGTCATGAACAGTGTGACGCCGACACCAATACTTTTATGGAACAGAGTAACGACACCACCAATAGTGCATGAATGAACAGAGTGACGCAGCCACGAATAGTGTCATGAAAAAAGTGACGCCGCCACCAATAGTGTCATGAACAGAGTGACGCCGCCACCAATAGTGTCATGAAAAAAGTGACGCCGTCACAGTAGTGTTATGAACATAGTGACACCGCCACCAATAGTGTCATGAGCAAAGTGACGCCGCCACCAATAGTGTCATCAATAGAGTGACACCTCCATCAATAGTGTCATGAACAAAGTGACGCCGCCTCCAATAGTGTCATGAACAAAGTGACGCAGCCACCAATAGTGTCATGAACAGAATGGCTCCGCCACAAATAGTGTCATGAACAGAGTTATTCCCTAACCAATAGTGTCATGAACACAGTAATGCCGCCACCAATAGTGTTATGGAACAGATTGACGCCGCCACCAATAGTGTTATAGAACAGAGTGACGCCGCTGCCAACAGTGTTATAGAACAGAGTAACGCCGCCACCAATAGTGTCATGAACAGATTGACGCCGCAACGAATAGTGTTATAGAACAGGGTGACGCCGCTACCAATATTGTCATGAACAGAGTTACGCCTCCACTAATAGTGTCGTGAACAGAGTGACGACGCCACCAATATTGTCATGAACAGAGTGACGCCGTCACCAATAGTGTTATGGAACAGAGTGACGCCACCACCAATAGTGTCATGAACAGAGTGAAGTTGCCACAAATATTGTTAAGGAACAGAGTGACGCCGCTACCAGTAGTGTTATGGAACAGAGTGAAGCCGCCACCAATAGTGTCATGAACAGAGTGACGCTGCCACAAATAGTGTTATGGAACAGCGTGAAGCCGCCACCAAGAGTGTCATGAACAGAGTGACGCCGCAACCAGTAACGTCATGAACAAAGTGACTCCGCCACCATTAGTGTCATCAATAGAGTGACACCGCCACCAATAGTGTCATGAATAAAGTGACGACGCCATCAATAGTGTCATCAATAGAGTGACACCGCCACCAATAGTGTCATGAACAAAGTGACGCCGCCATCAATAGTGTCTTGAACAAAGTGACGTCGCCACTAATAGTGTCATTAACAGAGTGACACCGCCTTCAATAGTGTCATCAACAAAGTGATGCCGCCACCAATAGTGTCATAAACAGAGTGTCGCCGCCACCAATAGTGTCATGAACAGAGTGACGCCACCACCAATAGTGTCATGAACACATTGACGCCGCCACCAATACTCTTATGGAACAGAGTGACGCCGCCACCAGTAGCGTTATGGAACAGAGTGACGGCACCACTAATAGTGTCATGATCAGATTGACGCCGCCACCAATAGTGTCATGAACAGAGTGAGGCCGCCACCAACAGTGTTATGGAACAGAGTGACGCCGCCACCAATAGATTCATAAACAAATAGACACCGCCATCAATAGTGTCATGAACAGAGTGACGCCGCCACCAATAGTGTCATGAACAGAGTGAGGCCGCCACCAACAGTGTTATGGAACTGAGTGACGCCACCAACAATAGTGTCATGAACAGAGTGACACCGCCACAAATAGTGTCATGAAGAGAGTGACGCCGCCACCAACATTGTTATGGAACAGAGTGACGCCGCCACCAGTAGTGTTATTGAACAGAGTGAAGCCGCCACCAATAGTGTTATGGAACAGAGTGACGCCACCGTCTATACTGTTATGGAACAGAGTGACGCCACCGTCTATACTGTTATGGGACAGAGTGACGCCGCCACCACTAATGTCATGAACAGAGTGACGCCGCCACCAATAAAGTTATGGAATAGAGTGACGCCGCCGCCTATAGTGTTATGGAACAGAGTGACGCCGCCACCAATAGTGTTATGGAACAGAGTGACGGCGCCACCAATAGTGTTATGGAACAGAGTGACGGCGCCACCAATAGTGTTATGGAACAGAGTGACGCCGCCACCTATAGTGTTATGGAACAGAGTGACGCCGCCACCAATAGTGTTATTGAACAGAGTGACGCTGCCACCAACAGTGTTATGGAACAGAGTGACGCCGCCACCAATAGTGTTATGCCGCCACCAATAGTGTCATGAACAGAGTGACGCTGCCACCAATATTGTCATGAACAGAGTGACGCCGCCACCAATAGTGTTATGGAACAGAGTGACGCCACCACCAATAGTCTCATGAACAGAGTGACACCACCACCAATAGTGTCATGAACAGAGTGACGCCGCCACCAATAGGGTTATGGAACAGAGTGACTCCACCACCAATAGTGTCATGAACAGAGTGACACCGCCACCAACACTGTTATGGAACAGAGTTACGCCGCCACCATTAGTGTCATGAACAGAATGTCGCCGCCACCAATAGTGTTATGGAACAGTGACCCCACCACGATAAGTTTCATGAACAGAGTGACGCCGCCACCATTAGTGTTAGGGAACAGAGTGACGCAGCCACCAATAGTGCTATGGAACAGAGTGACGTCCCCACCAATATTGTCATGAACAAAGTGATGCCGTCACCAATAGTGTCATCAATAGAGTGACACCGCCGCCAATAGTGTCATGAGCAAAGTGACGACGCAAATAGTGTAATAAAAAGAGTGACGCCGCCAACACTAGTGTCATGAACAGAATGACGCCGCCACAAATAGTGTCATGAACAGAGTGATTCCCTAACCAATAGTGTCATGAACAGAGTGACGCCGCCACCAATAGTGTCATGAAAAAAGTGACGCCGTCACCAATAGTGTTATGAACAGAGTGACACCGCCACCAATAGTGTCATAAGCAAAGTGACGCCGCCACCAATAGTGTCATCAATAGAGTGATACCTCCATCGATAGTGTCATGAACAAAGTGACGCCGCCTCCAATAGTGTCATGAAGAAAGTGACGCAGCCACCAATAGTGTCACGAACAGAGTTATTCCCTAACCAATATTGTCATGAACAGAGTGATGCCGCCACCAATAGTGTTATGGAACAGATTGACGCCACCACCAATACTATCATGAACAGATTGACGCCGCCACCAATAGTGTTATAGAACAGAGTGACGCCGCCAACAAAAGTGTTATGGAACAGAGTGACGCCGCCACCAATAGTGTTATGGAACAGAGTTACGCCGCAACTAATAGTATCGTGAACAGAGTAACGCCGCCACCAATATTGTCATGAACAGAGTGACGCCGCCACCAATAGTGTTATGGAACAGAGTGACGCCACCACCAATAGTGTCATGAACAGAGTGACGCCGCCACTAATAGTGTTATGGAACAGGGTGACGCCGCCGTCTATACTGTTATGGAACAGAGTGACGCCGCCACCAATAGTGTCATGAACAGAGTGACGCCGCCACCAATAGTGTCATGAACAGAGTGACACCGCCACCAATAGTGTCATGAACAGAGTGACGCCGCCACCTATAGTGTTATGGAACAGAGTGACGCCGCCACCAATAGTGTTATAGAACAGAGTGACGCTGCCACCAACAGTGTTTTGGAACAGAGTGACGCCGCCACCAATAGTGTTATGGAACAGTGTGATGCCGCCACCAATAGTGTCATGAACAGAGTGACGCCGCCACCAATATTGTCATGAACAGAGTGACGCCGCCTCCAATAGTGTTATGGAACAGAGTGACGCCACCACCAATAGTGTCATGAACAGAGTGACACCACCACCAATAGTGTCATGAACAGAGTGACGCCGCCACCAATAGGGTTATGGAACAGAGTGACTCCACCACCAATAGTGTCATGAACAGAGTGACAACGCCACCAATAGTGTCATGAACAGAGTGACGCCGCCACCAACACTGTTATGGAACAGAGTTACGCCGCCACCATTAGTGTCATGAACAGAATGTCGCCGACACCAATAGTGTTATGGAACAGTGACCCCACCACGAATAGTTTCATGAACAGAGTGACGCCGCCACCATTAGTGTTAAGGAACAGAGTGACGCAGCCACCAATAGTGCTATGGAACAGAGTGACGCCCCCACCAATATTGTCATGAACAAAGTGATGCCGTCACCAATAGTGTCATCAATAGAGTGACACCGCCGCCAATAGTGTCATGAGCAGAGTGACGACGCAAATAGTGTAATAAAAAGAGTGACGCCGCCAACACTAGTGTCATGAACAGAATGACGCCGCCACATATAGTGTCATGAACAGAGTGATTCCCTAACCAATAGTGTCATGATCAGAGTGACGCCGTTACTAATAGTGTTATGGAACAGAGTGACGCCGCCACCAATGGTGTTATGGAAGAGAGTGACGTCACCACCAATAGTGTCATGAACAGATTGACGCCGCCACCAACAGTGTTATGGAACAGATTGACGCCGCCACCAATAGTGTTATGTAACAGGGTGATGCAGCCACCAATATTGTCATGAACAGAATGTGGCAGCCAACAATAGTGTTATGGAACAGATTGACGCCACCAGGAATAGTGTCATGAACAGAGTGACGCCGCCACCATTAGTGTTAGGGAACAGAGTGACGCAGCCACCAATAGTGTTATGGAACAGAGTAGCGCCACCACCAATAGTGCCATGAACAGAGTGACACTGCCACCAATAGTGTTATGGAACAGAGTGACGACAACACGAATAGTGTCATGAACAGAGTGACGCCGCTACCAAAAGTGTAATGAACAGTGTGACGCCGACACCAATAGCTTTATGGAACAGAGTAACGACACCACCAATAGTGCATGAATGAACAGAGTGACGCCGCCACCAATAGTGTCATGAAAAAAGTGACACCGCCACTAATAGTGTTATGAACAAAGTGACACCGCCACCAATAGTGTCATGAGCAAAGTGACGCCGCCACCAATAGTGTCATCAATAGAGTGACACCTCTATCAATAGTGTCATGAACAAAGTGACGCAGCCACCAATAGTGTCATGAACAGAATGGCTCCGCCACAAATAGTGTCATGAACAGAGTTATTCCCTAACCAATAGTGTCATGAACACAGTAACGCCGCCACCAATAGTGTCATGAACAGATTGACGCCGCAACGAATAGTGTTATAGAACAGGGTAACGCCGCTACCAATATTGTCATGAACAGAGTAACGCCGCCACCAATAGTGTTATGGAACAGAGTTACGCCTCCGCTAATAGTGTCGTGAACAGAGTGACGCCGCCACCAATATTGTCATGAACAGAGTGACGCCGTCACCAATAGTGTTATGGAACAGAGTAACGCCGCCACCAATATTTTCATGAACAGAGTGACGCCGCCACCAATAGTGTTATGGAACAGAGTGACGCCAACACCAATAGTGTCATGAACAGAGTGACGCCGCCACTAATAGTGTTATGGAGCAGAGTGACGCCGCCACCAATAGTGTTATGGAACAGAGTGACGCCGCTACCAGTAGTGTTATGGAACAGAGTGAAGCCGCCACCAATAGTGTCATGAACAGAATGACGCCACCACAAATAGTGTTATGGAACAGAGTGACGCCGCCACCAGTAGTGTTATTGAACAGAGTGAAGCCGCCACCAGTAGTGTTATGGAACAGGGTGACGCCGCCGTCTATACTGTTATGGAACAGAGTGACGCCGCCACCAATAGTGTCATGAACAGAGTGACGCCGCCACCAATAGTGTCATGAACAGAGTGACACCGCCACCAATAGTGTCATGAACAGAGTGACGCCGCCACCTATAGTGTTATGGAACAGAGTGACGCCGCCACCAATAGTGTTATAGAACAGAGTGACGCTGCCACCAACAGTGTTATGGAACAGAGTGACGCCGCCACCAATAGTGTTATGGAACAGTGTGATGCCGCCACCAATAGTGTCATGAACAGAGTGACGCCGCCACCAATATTGTCATGAACAGAGTGACGCCGCCTCCAATAGTGTTATGGAACAGAGTGACGCCACCACCAATAGTGTCATGAACAGAGTGACACCACCACCAATAGTGTCATGAACAGAGTGACGCCGCCACCAATAGGGTTATGGAACAGAGTGACTCCACCACCAATGGTGTCATGAACAGAGTGACAACGCCACCAATAGTGTCATGAACAGAGTGACGACGCCACCAACACTGTTATGGAACAGAGTTACGCCGCCACCATTAGTGTCATGAACAGAATGTCGCCGCCACCAATAGTGTTATGGAACAGTGACCCCACCACGAATAGTTTCATGAACAGAGTGACGCCGCCACCATTAGTGTTAAGGAACAGAGTGACGCAGCCACCAATAGTGCTATGGAACAGAGTGACGCCCCCACCAATATTGTCATGAACAAAGTGATGCCGTCACTAATAGTGTCATCAATAGAGTGACACCGCCGCCTATAGTGTCATGAGCAGAGTGACGACGCAAATAGTGTAATAAAAAGAGTGACGCCGCCAACACTAGTGTCATGAACAGAATGACGCCGCCACATATAGTGTCATGAACAGAGTGATTCCCTAACCAATAGTGTCATGAACAGAGTGACGCCGCCACCAATAGTGTCATGAAAAAAGTGACGCCGTCACCAATAGTGTTATGAACAGAGTGACACCGCCACCAATAGTGTCATAAGCAAAGTGACGCCGCCACCAATAGTGTCATCAATAGAGTGACACCTCCATCGATAGTGTCATGAACAAAGTGACGCCGCCTCCAATAGTGTCATGAAGAAAGTGACGCAGCCACCAATAGTGTCATGAACAGAGTTATTCCCTAACCAATATTGTCATGAACAGAGTGATGCCGCCACCAATAGTGTTATGGAACAGATTGACGCCACCACCAATAGTGTCATGAACAGATTGACGCCGCCACCAATAGTGTTATAGAACAGAGTGACGCCGCCAACAAAAGTGTCATGGAACAGAGTGACGCCGCCACCAATAGTGTTATGGAACAGAGTTACGCCGCAACTAATAGTATCGTGAACAGAGTAACGCCGCCACTAATATTTTCATGAACAGAGTGACGCCGCCACCAATAGTGTTATGGAACAGAGTGACGCCACCACCAATAGTGTCATGAACAGAGTGACGCCGCCACTAATAGTGTTATGGAACAGAGTGACGCCGCCACCAATAGTGTTATGGAACTGAGTGACGCCGCTACCAGTAGTGTTATGGAACAGAGTGAAGCCGCCACCAATAGTGTCATGAACAGAATGACGCCACCACAAATAGTGTTATGGAACAGAGTGACGCCGCCACCAGTAGTGTTATTGAACAGAGTGAAGCCGCTAACAATAGTGTTATGGAACAGGGTGACGCCGCCGTCTATACTGTTATGGAACAGAGTGACGCCGCCACCAATAGTGTCATGAGCAGAGTGACGCCGCCACCAATAGTGTCATGAACAGAATGACACCGCCACCAATAGTGTCATGAACAGAGTGACGCCGCCACTAATAAAGGTATGGAATAGAGTGACGCCGCCGCCTATAGTGATATGGAACAGAGTGACGCCGCCACCAATAGTGTCATGAACAGAGTGACACCGCCACCAATAATGTCATGAACAGAGTGACACCGCCACCAATAGTGTCATGAACAAAGTGACGCCGCCACCAATAGTGTCATCAATAGAGTGACACCGCCACCAATAGTGTCATGAACATAGTGACGCCGCCACCAATAGTGTCATGAACAGAGTGACACCGCCACCAATAGTGTCCTGAACAAAGTGACGCCGCCACCGATAGTGTCATGAACAGAGTGACACCGCCACCAATAGTGTCATGAACAGAGTGACACCGCCACCAATAGTGTCATGAACAGAGTGACGCCGCCACCAACAGTGTTATGGAACAGAGTGACGCCGTTACCAATAGTGTTATGGAACAGAGTGACGCCGCCACCAATAGTGTTTTGAAACAGAGTGACGCCACCACCAATAGTGTCATGAACAGATTGACGCCCTCACCTATAGTGTTATAGAACAGAGTGACGCCGCCACCAACAGTGTTATGGAACAGAGTGACGCCGTTACTAATAGTGTTATGGAACAGAGTGACGCCGCCACCAATGGTGTTATGGAAGAGAGTGACGTCACCACCAATAGTGTCATGAACAGATTGACGCCGCCACCAACAGTGTTATGGAACAGATTGACGCCGCCACCAATAGTGTTATGTAACAGGGTGACGCAGCCACCAATATTGTCATGAACAGAATGTGGCAGCCAACAATAGTGTTATGGAACAGATTGACGCCACCACGAATAGTGTCATGAACAGAGTGACGCCGCCACCATTAGTGTTAGGGAACAGAGTGACGCAGCCACCAATAGTGTTATGGAACAGAGTAACGCCACCACCAATAGTGCCATGAACAGAGTGACACTGCCACCAATATTGTTATGGAACAGAGTGACGACAACACGAATAGTGTCATGAACAGAGTGACGCCGCTACCAAAAGTGTAATGAACAGTGTGACGCCGACACCAATAGCTTTATGGAACAGAGTAACGACACCACCAATAGTGCATGAATGAACAGAGTGACGCCGCCACCAATAGTGTCATGAAAAAAGTGACACCGCCACTAATAGTGTTATGAACAAAGTGACACCGCCACCAATAGTGTCATGAGCAAAGTGACGCCGCCACCAATAGTGTCATCAATAGAGTGACACCTCTATCAATAGTGTCATGAA
Source organism: Procambarus clarkii (assembly GCF_040958095.1). NCBI lineage: Eukaryota > Metazoa > Arthropoda > Malacostraca > Decapoda > Cambaridae > Procambarus > Procambarus clarkii. The sequence continues at coordinate 7,115,392 of NC_091167.1, read as the reverse complement.
CAAAGTGACGCCGCCTCCAATAGTGTCATGAACAAAGTGACGCAGCCACCAATAGTGTCATGAACAGAATGGCTCCGCCACAAATAGTGTCATGAACAGAGTTATTCCCTAACCAATAGTGTCATGAACACAGTAACGCCGCCACCAATAGTGTCATGAACAGATTGACGCCGCAACGAATAGTGTTATAGAACAGGGTAACGCCGCTACCAATATTGTCATAAACAGAGTAACGCCGCCACCAATAGTGTTATGGAACAGAGTTACGCCTCCGCTAATAGTGTCGTGAACAGAGTGACGCCGCCACCAATATTGTCATGAACAGAGTGACGCCGTCACCAATAGTGTTATGGAACAGAGTGACGCCACCACCAATAGTGTCATGAACAGAGTGAAGTTGCCACAAATATTGTTAAGGAACAGAGTGACGCCGCTACCAGTAGTGTTATGGAACAGAGTGAAGCCGCCACCAATAGTGTCATGAACAGAGTGACGCTACCACAAATAGTGTTATGGAACAGCGTGAAGCCGCCACCAAGAGTGTCATGAACAGAGTGACGCCGCAACCAGTAACGTCATGAACAAAGTGACTCCGCCACCAATAGTGTCATCAATAGAGTGACACCGCCACCAATAGTGTCATGAATAAAGTGACGCCGCCATCAATAGTGTCATCAATAGAGTGACACCGCCACCAATAATGTCATGAACAAAGTGACGCCGCCATCAATAGTGTCTTGAACAAAGTGACGTCGCCACTAATAGTGTCATTAACATAGTGACACCGCCTTCAATAGTGTCATCAACAAAGTGATGCCGCCACCAATAGTGTCATAAACAGAGTGTCGCCGCCACCAATAGTGTCATGAACAGAGTGACGCCACCACCAATAGTGTCATGAACACATTGACGCCGCCACCAATACTCTTATGGAACAGAGTGACGCCGCCACCAGTAGCGTTATGGAACAGAGTGACGGCACCACTAATAGTGTCATGATCAGATTGACGCCGCCACCAATAGTGTCATGAACAGAGTGAGGCCGCCACCAACAGTGTTATGGAACAGAGTGACGCCGCCACCAATAGATTCATAAACAAATAGACACCGCCATCAATAGTGTCATGAACAGAGTGACGCCGCCACCAATAGTGTCATGAACAGAGTGAGGCCGCCACCAACAGTGTTATGGAACTGAGTGACGCCACCAACAATAGTGTCATGAACAGAGTGACACCGCCACAAATAGTGTCATGAAGAGAGTGACGCCGCCACCAACATTGTTATGGAACAGAGTGACGCCGCCACCAGTAGTGTTATTGAACAGAGTGAAGCCGCCACCAATAGTGTTATGGAACAGAGTGACGCCACCGTCTATACTGTTATGGAACAGAGTGACGCCACCGTCTATACTGTTATGGGACAGAGTGACGCCGCCACCACTAATGTCATGAACAGAGTGACGCCGCCACCAATAAAGTTATGGAATAGAGTGACGCCGCCGCCTATAGTGTTATGGAACAGAGTGACGCCGCCACCAATAGTGTTATGGAACAGAGTGACGGCGCCACCAATAGTGTTATGGAACAGAGTGACGGCGCCACCAATAGTGTTATGGAACAGAGTGACGCCGCCACCTATAGTGTTATGGAACAGAGTGACGCCGCCACCAATAGTGTTATTGAACAGAGTGACGCTGCCACCAACAGTGTTATGGAACAGAGTGACGCCGCCACCAATAGTGTTATGGAACAGTGTGATGCCGCCACCAATAGTGTCATGAACAGAGTGACGCTGCCACCAATATTGTCATGAACAGAGTGACGCCGCCACCAATAGTGTTATGGAACAGAGTGACGCCACCACCAATAGTGTCATGAACAGAGTGACACCACCACCAATAGTGTCATGAACAGAGTGACGCCGCCACCAATAGGGTTATGGAACAGAGTGACTCCACCACCAATAGTGTCATGAACAGAGTGACACCGCCACCAACACTGTTATGGAACAGAGTTACGCCGCCACCATTAGTGTCATGAACAGAATGTCGCCGCCACCAATAGTGTTATGGAACAGTGACCCCACCACGATAAGTTTCATGAACAGAGTGACGCCGCCACCATTAGTGTTAGGGAACAGAGTGACGCAGCCACCAATAGTGCTATGGAACAGAGTGACGTCCCCACCAATATTGTCATGAACAAAGTGATGCCGTCACCAATAGTGTCATCAATAGAGTGACACCGCCGCCAATAGTGTCATGAGCAAAGTGTTGACGCAAATAGTGTAATAAAAAGAGTGACGCCGCCAACACTAGTGTCATGAACAGAATGACGCCGCCACAAATAGTGTCATGAACAGAGTGATTCCCTAACCAATAGTGTCATGAACAGAGTGACGCCGCCACCAATAGTGTCATGAAAAAAGTGACGCCGTCACCAATAGTGTTAT
>NC_091167.1:6795046-6812438 GCF_040958095.1 Procambarus clarkii | reverse complement strand
CTGCTCTTCAAATCAAGGGTCTTAAAATGTTGAATGCCGTTCCCAATCATATCAAAGACTGTACCTCTCCCAACTAGTTTAAGAAAAAAAATGTAAAGTGAGTATAATAAGAGTTTTGGTGAACTTTTGGGATTCCTGTGTCTGTGTGTGTGTGTGTGTGTCTTTGTGTCTTTGTGTGTGTGTGTGTGTGTGTGTGTGTGTCTTTGTGTGTGTGTGTGTGTGTCTTTGTGTGTGTGTGTGTCTTTGTGTGTGTGTGTCTTTGTGTCTTTGTGTGTGTGTGTGTGTGTGTGTGTGTGTGTGTGTGTGTGTGTGTGTGTCTTTGTGTCTTTGTGTGTGTGTGTGTCTTTGTGTCTTTGTGTGTGTGTGTCTTTGTGTCTGTGTGTGTGTGTCTTTGTGTCTTTGTGTGTGTCTTTGTGTGTGTGTGTCTTTGTGTCTTTGTGTGTGTCTTTGTGTGTGTGTGTGTGTGTGTCTTTGTGTGTGTGTGTGTGTCTTTATGTGTGTGTAAGTGTGTGTGTGTGTGTGTAAGTGTGTGTGTGTGTCGTTGTGTGTGTGTGTGCGTCGTTGTGTGTGTGTCTTTATGTGTGTTTAAGTGTGTGTGTCTTTGTGTCTTTGTGTGTAATTACCTAAGTGTAATTACCTAAGTGTAGTTACAGGATGAGAGCTACGCTCGTGGTGTCCCGTCTTCCCAGCACTCTTTGTCATATAACGCTTTGAAACTACTGACGGTCTTGGCCTCCACCACCTTCTCACTTAACTTGTTCCAACCGTCTACCACTCTATTTGCGAAGGTGAATTTTCTTATATTTCTTCGGCATCTGTGTTTAGCTAGTTTAAATCTATGGCCTCTTGTTCTTGAAGTTCCAGGTCTCAGGAAGTCTTCCCTGTCGATTTTATCAATTCCTGTTACTATTTTGTACGTAGTGATCCTATCACCTCTTTTTCTTCTGTCTTCTAGTTTTGGCATATTTAATGCTTCTAACCTCTCCTCGTAGCTCTTGCCCTTCAGTTCTGGGAGCCACTTAGTAGCATGTCTTTGCACCTTTTCCAGTTTGTTGATGTGCTTCTTAAGATATGGGCACCACACAACAGCTGCATATTCTAGCTTTGGCCTAACAAAAGTCATGAACAACTTCTTTAGTATATCGCCATCCATGTATTTAAATGCAATTCTGAAGTTAGAAAGCATTGCATAGGCTCCTTGCACAATATTCTTAATGTGGTCCTCAGGTGATAGTTTTCTATCTAGAACCACTCCTAGATCTCTTTCTTTATCAGAATTCTTTAAAGATTTCTCACATAATATATAGGTTGTGTGGGGTCTATGTTCTCCTATTCCACATTCCATAACATGACATTTATTAACATTAAATTCCATTTGCCAAGTGGTGCTCCATATACTTATTTTGTCCAGGTCTTCTTGAAGGGCATGACAATCATCTAAATTTCTTATCCTTCCTATTATCTTAGCATCATCAGCAAACATGTTCATATAATTCTGTATACCAACTGGTAGATCATTTATGTACACAATAAACATCACTGGTGCAAGAACTGAACCCTGTGGTACTCCACTTGTGACATTTCTCCATTCCGATACATTGCCTCTGATTACTGCCCTCATTTTTCTATCAGTCAGAAAATTTTTCATCCATGATAGAAGCTTACCTGTCACCCCTCCAATATTTTCCAGTTTCCAGAACAACCTCTTATGTGGAACTCTGTCGAAAGCCTTTTTTAGGTCCAGATAGATGCAGTCAACCCAGCCATCTCTTTCCTGTAATATCTCTGTGGCCCGATCATAGAAACTGAGTAAATTCGATACACAGGATCTTCCTGATCGAAAACCATACTGTCTGTCTGATATTATATCATTTCTCTCCAGGTGTTCTACCCATTTAGTTTTGATTAGCTTTTCCAATACTTTCACTATTACACTTGTCAATGATACAGGTCTATAATTGAGGGGGTCTTCCCTGCTGCCACTTTTGTAGATTGGAACTATGTTAGCCTGTTTCCACACGTCTGCTACGATTCCTGTACACAGGGATGCCTGAAAGATCAGGTGAAGTGGAATGCTGAGCTCAGATGCACATTCTCTCAGAACCCATGGTGAAACGCCATCTGGGCCAGCTGCTTTGTTCCTCCCGAGCTCCTTTAGCATATTTTCCACTTCATCTCTAGACACCTCTATCCGCTCTATGTTGTTCTCTGGAATTCTTATTGTGTCTGGTTCTCTGAAGATTTCATTTTGTACAAACACACTTTGGAACTTTTCATTTAATGTTTCACACATTTCCTTTTCATTTTCCGTGAATCTGTTTCCCATTTCCAACCTCTGGATATTATCCTTTACCTGCAATTTGTTGTTTATGAATTTGTAGAATAGGCCCGGTTCTGTTTTACATTTATCTGCTATCCCTTTTTCAAAATTTCTTTCTGCCTCTCTCCTTACTGCTGTATAATTGTTTCTCGCATCTTTGTATCGCTGGTATGTTTGGGGGTTTGGCCTCTTCCTATACTGATTCCATTTTTGTGTCTTTTGGTCTCTTGCCCTCTCACAATTTCTGTCGAACCAATCCTGTTTTTTGGTCCTGCATCTCTGTTTTGGTATGAATGTTTGTGTGCCTTCCTCGTATAGTTTTAAAAATTTGGCATACATTTCATTTACTTCCCTGCCTAGCAACAATTCTGTCCAATTACACTCATTAAAAAAATTTCGAAGTTCCCCATAGTTGCCTCTCTTTAAATCGAGTTTATCAACTGTTTCAATGTCCCCATTTTCTTCTAGATGATATCTTAAAGCATATTTAATGTCTAACAGGACGTGATCACTCTTTCCCAAGGGAGGAAGGTACTGGATGTCAAAAATCTCTTCTTCTTTCCTGGTGAATACTAGATCCAGTACTGACGGTATATCTCCTTCCCTCATTCTTGTGGCTTGCTTTATGTGTTGATACAAGAATGTCTCCAGAATGAGGTTCACAAATCTGCATGTCCAAAAGTCCTCCGTTCTTGCTTCATAGGCCTCCCAGTCTATTGCTCTAAAGTTGAAGTCCCCCAGTATCAACAGTCGTGATTTATCTTTATCTGCTTGTACAATAATATCTCTCATGACCATTATGAGGCCCTCTCGTTTGTCATCCAGTTCTTCCTTTGTCCACGTGTTGCTTGCTGGTGGGCTGTAGGTATTTACAATTATCAGGTTATCATCCTGATTCCAGACCTGCAATGCCATTATGTCAATATCTCGAGGGTTTTCAAATATTAACTCTTTTACCTTCAGGTGTTTTTTCACCAGTACAGCCACTCCTCCTCCCTTCCTAGTTTTCCTGTCACGTCTCCAAACTGAGTAGCCTCTTGGGAATATGACTTCATTTATTATATTTCCTTCAAGTTTCGTTTCTGATAATGCAACAATATCTGGGACCCTAAGCTGGATTATATCTTGCAACTCCAAAGTTTTTGACCTCACTCCATCAATGTTGGTATATACAATTTTCAGGAACATGTTCCCTTTTCCTTTGCTCTTTACTCCCCCTTCCACTACTGATCTTGTTGCTTTGTTTTTATGTACCATTTCACAAGCTTTCCAGTCCCTGTCACTTTGTAAAAAAAAGAATTTCTGTCTTCTTCATTTCTATCCCCATTTAGACGTTTTGCCTCAATTAAGTTCATTTTCAGCTTTTCTCTGTCTTCCTTGGAGAGGTCTTGTCTTATTGACCAAGATTTGCCAACCTCATCACTCTGCAGATTCCTGGCATTTCTTAGCACTTCCATCATGTGTGTGTGTGTGTGTGTGTCTGCGTGTGCGTGTGTGTGTGTGTGTGTGTCTGCGTGTGCGTGTGTGTGTGTCTTTGTGTGTGTAAGTGTGTGTGTCTTGGTGTCTTTGTGTGTCTTTGTGTGTGTGTGTGTCTTTGTGTGTGTAAGTGTGTGTGTCTTTGTGTGTGTGTGTGTGTCTTTGTGTGTCTTTGTGTGTGTGTGGGTGTGTGTCTTTGTGTGTGTGTGTCTTTGTGTGTGTCTTTGTGTGTGTGAGTGTGTGTGTGTCTTTGTGTCTTTGTGTGTGTGTGTGTGTGTGTGTCTTTGTGTGTGTGAGTGTGTGTGTGTGTCTTTGTGTGTGTGTGTGTGTGTGTGTGTGTGTCTTTGTGTGTGTGAGTGTGTGTGTGTGTGTCTTTGTGTGTGTGTGTGTCTTTGTGTGTGTGTGTCTTTGTGTGTGTAAGTGTGTGTGTGTAAGTGTGTGTGTGTCTTTGTGTGTGTGTGTCTTTGTGTGTGTAAGTGTGTGTGTGTCTTTGTGTGTGTAAGTGTTTGTGTCTTTGTGTGTGTGTGTGTGTCTTTGTGTCTTTGTGTGTGTGTGTATGTGAGTGTGTCTTTGTGTATGTGTGTGTGTAAGTGTGTGTGTCTTTATGTGTGTGTTTTGGGTGTGTGTTTTTTATGTTTGAGTGTGAATTTGTGGGTGTATATGTTTTTGTATAAAAAAAAGATGAATAAAAAGGATAAACTTCCAATTAACATACAAATCGAACATATAAATAATGAGAAGTTTAACATTAAAAAAACCCCTGGATTATATTATTTTCCCCTGAGATTTAATCTAACAAGACAATTATTTATAGCTGATAAATTATATTATAATAATAATATCGATGATTCTCATATTACTTTTACTTATCCAAACAATCTTAGCAGAAGTCAATTAATATATCATAAAATTTATGACATGTCAGGACTAACAGCTGATAATAAATTTGTCTGGTATGAAAGATTTTTCACGCAAATTCATAATCAAAATATTTTATATGAAAAGGATGATCAGGATTTTTCACTTTCAGTGTATTCTAGAACTCATTCCCCTTTTAAATTTGAAAAAACCAAAATGATACTTTTTATCAACGAGGTTGTGTATTTAATGTTGTTTCTTTTAGATGGGGTAAGAGATATTACCCAAAGTTTAAAAGAAAGTTCATTAAGGGAGTATATTATTAATAATTGTATAAATTATCAAAAAGTATTAAAAGCAAATAAAAAAACTCTTAAAACTATTGATATGTACATTTGTATTGATGATGTAATTAAATATGATGAGCTTATCATTGAGCATCTTATTAAATATTTTGAAAAAGATAAAAATTGGTCCGAAAGAAAACATATATCATTATCCACTGCATGGCATATGCATTGTGAGTTATTACAAGAATTTAGTATAATTAAAGAAAATAAAATGATTATATCAATACCAAGACTTGCAAAATTTAATTTACAACTTTTACCCGATTATCAAATAACTAAAGTGATAGCTTATCTTCCACAACAAAGCGGACATAAATATATTTGGCACAATCAGTACCAAAATTATTATATTTATAACAATGGGATTATTATTAAAAAGAGGAAGGCGTTGGATGAGATGGAGGAGGGAGGTTTGGAGGATGTGGAGGATGAAGCGGATCAGGCGTTGGAAGATCAAGTGGATCAAGATATGGAGGAGGTAGTGGAAGAGATTGATGATGCTGGAGAGGAAGAGGAGGAATATATTTGTTCAACATACCATGGTGCACGGCTTCGGGCTGAGAGAATATGATGGAGTCTGGTGGGATGATCGGTGATCATGAGTCTACCACAAAGACACACACACACACAAACACACACACACACACAAACACACACACACATTCTGACACACACACACACACACACACAAACACACACACACACACAAAGACACACACATACAAAGTCACACACATACAAAGTCACACACATAAAGACACACACACACACACACACTTACACACACACACAAAGACACAAAGACACACACACACACAAAGACACACAGACACACACACTTACACACACAAAGACACACAAAAGACACACAAAGACACACACACACACACACACACAAAGACACAAAGACACACAAGAGGTTCCAGGTGGTCTTCACAATAGAACAGGGTGAGGTCACTGTGCTAGGAGGAAGGGAGGTAAACCAGGCGGCCTTGGAGGAGTTCGAAATTACGAGAGAGGAGGTCAAGAGACACCTGCTGGATCTGGATGTTAGAAAGGCTGTTGGTCCAGATGGGATCTCACTATGGGTACTGAAAGAGTGTGCAGAGGCACTCTCCATAGTGTATAGTAAGTCACTAGAGACGGGAGACCTACCAGAAATATGGAAGACGGCGAATGTGGTCCCAATATACAAAAAGGGCGACAGACAAGAGGCACTGAACTACAGGCCAGTGTCCTTGACTTGTATACCATGCAAGGTGATGGAGAAGATCGTGAGAAAAAACCTGGTAACACATCTGGAGAGAAGGGACTTCGTGACAAATCGCCAACATGGATTCAGGGAGGGTAAATCTTGCCTTACAGGCTTGATAGAATTCTACGATCAGGTGACACAGATTAAGCAAGAAAGAGAGGGCTGGGCGGACTGTATTTTCTTGGATTGTCGGAAAGCCTTTGACACAGTACCACATAAGAGGCTGGTACATAAGCTGGAGAGACAGGCAGGTGTAGCTGGTAAGGTGCTTCAGTGGATAAGGGAGTATATAAGCAATAGGAAGCAGAGAGTTACGGTGAGGGGTGAGACCTCCGATTGGCGTGAAGTCACCAGTGGAGTCCCACAAGGCTCTCCCAGAGGGTATCGATTCATTTCTCTCAATGTTTGCGACAATCCTGGAGTATGCAGCCCCAGCATGGAGTCCATATCTAGTCAAGGATAAGACTAAACTGGAAAAGGTTCAAAGGTTTGCCACCAGACTAGTAATCGAGCTGAGAGGTATGAGCTACGAGGAGAGACTACGGGAATTAAACCTCACTTCGCTGGAAGACAGAAGAGCTAGGGGGGAGGGACATAATCACCACATTTATGACAGAGCCCGATAGGCTCATGAATCTGTACACCTGTTGATTGACGGTTGAGAGGCAGGGCCAAAGAGCCAGAGCTGAACCCCACAAACACAACTAGGTGAGTACACACACACACACACACACACACACACACACACACACACACACACACACACACACACACACACACACACATATATTCTGACACATAAAACGTACTCTCACATAGGAATCATACACACAGGAATCACACACACATTCTCACAAATACACACACACACACACACACACACACACACACACACACACACACACACACACACACACACACACACACACACACACACTCATTCTTACACACACACACACACACACAAAGACACAAAGACACACACACAAAGACACACACACAAAGACACACACAAAGACACACACACACACACACACACACACACACACACACACACACACACACACACACACACACACACACACACACACACACACACACACACACATTCTGACACACAAAACGCATTCTCACACAGGAATCACACACGCACACAAAGACACACACACACACACACACACACACACACACACACACACACACACACACACACACACACACACACACACACACACACACACACACACACACACACACACACACACATATTCTGACACATAAAACGTACTCTCACATAGGAATCATACACACACACACACACATATATTCTGACACATAAAACGTATTCTCACACAGGAATCACACACACATTCTCACAAATACACACACACACACACACACACACACACACACACACACACACACACACACACACACACACACACACACACACATACTCATTCTTACACACACACACACACACATACTCATTCTTACACACACACACACACACAAAGACACAAAGACACACACACAAAGACACACACAAAGACACACAAAGACACACAAAGACACACACACACACACACACACACACACACACACACACACACATACTCATTCTTACACACACACACACACACATACTCATTCTTACACACACACACACACACACACAAAGACACACACACACACACACAAAGACACACACACACAAAGACACACACACACAAAGACACAAAGACACACACACACACACTAGTGAAAATCCTCTCGTTGGCTCCGCCCACTTCACCCGTGATTGGTGCTCCATCAAGCCAATCACAGCAGACCGGCCACACAGTTACCACGACTCACATACCAAACACTTATTTGTTTTTAAACAGTAAAATTAACTCTTTTTTAATACTTATTTAAAAAAGAAAGAATAGCTCATGACAGAATTGATGATAAAAGAAATTGACCATGGTCTTCAGCCTTTTATTCACATCACCCAAAGTTTGGTTGATGAAAATAAATCTTTTTTAAATACAAATAAGTATCTGACAGATTTGACAGAAAACATTAAATTGTCAAATCTTCATCACCCAGCCAAATCTTTTATTAATTCTATCAATGAAAACCTAAATTTTAAATCCCAAAATGATTTTAATAAAATTATGAAAAATATTTTGCATGGTGATGTAGAATCCCCTATTCTAAATATTATAGAAAACAAAGCTCTTAAACAACATATGTTAAAAAAATACCCATTTAAACTCTATGAAGAACACATTAACAATGTAAATAAACTTGCCCAAGATCTTGGGTTTGAAAACGAAACTCAATTTCTTGAATATTTAGAAAGTAATCCTTCACCAACTGATTCCAAATTAACTAAAATTTTTAACACTATGACCAAATGGGCTGGTAAACATAAAAGTTTGATATTGAAATCTGCGATATTATTAGGTGTAGGTGTTGCTTTTCTTGAATATTTGAACAAATACAATCGGAAGAACAGTGGTTGTTTTAGATACCATGTTGGAAAAGGACATTCCCTAAAAAAAGAAGTATATTTGACCAGATTTTGTAAATTCCCTATCAATCGGGTTGATTATATTAACTATGACATACTAAATGATAATACTCATCCATTGTTCAATAAAAAAGTCTGGAACTGTCAATTTGATATTCCAAATTCTGCAGAAACCCAAAACATATTAAATTTGGGCTGTAAGGGAATATGTTGTCCCAATAACTACAATTATCTTTCACAATTTGTCAAGGGTTATGAACCTATTTCTAATTTAGAAAATAAAGAAATATTTTATATATATAAATGTGAACAGGGAACAATTTTAAGAAATATTGCCGAAATTTTAGGAGATGGTATTGGTGAAGTGATTCAAGGCATTGGGCAATCTGATATATGGCAATTTATATTGAAATCAATTAAAAATATTGGCTGGGTTATACTTTTAATTTTATTATTAATAATAATGTTAGGCCCATTGATAATGGTGATCAAATAGTGACATATGAGTGCACTAATGGGTGGTGTAGTGTATGGTGCATTGATGTAATAATATACAATATTTACTCACTGAGCTTATTTGCAAAGAAAATGTTTAACTACCATTGCAACATTCATTAACATATTTCATAAATAATTCTCGAGGTAACCCACCATATTCATATGCAATGTATATGAAGGATATACCCCAGGGGACCTCTGTTATATGTCCATCAATATTTCGTAAAATTTTCCATGATTTTAAATTTTCTTTTTCCTTTTCTAAAAAGGAAATTTTATATTGAACTTCAACACTGTAATGGGAATAAATTTCTGATGATTGTGGTAGCGGTGGTTGTGGTGGTGGTGGTGGTGGTGGTAGTGGTGGTGGCGGTGGTGGTGGTGGTGGTGGTGGTGGTGGTGCTAATTGATAAAAATATTTTGAAGGAAAATCATAAACGTAACATGAAGGTGGAATTACATAAATTGAATGTGGCACTGAAGTCATATAATAAGGTACAATCATACATTGAGTTGTTTGTAATGGTATTTGTGGAATGGTTGGTTGATAATAATAATCATTTCGATGACACCCATATTCTTCACAACCACCACCACTATTCCAACTTTCAGCATCACCATTTACTCCAGCTTCCACCATGATTCCTCTCAGTATTCTGGTAAATGAATTCTCAAATTTCTTTATTATATTGATCAATATTAAAAAAATAAATAAATACTCTTAACATTTTCATAATGAAAACTGTTACTGTCTCTGATATTGCAATTGCAACTTACATAGTACATCGTATATCACAACGAAAAACAATGGAGATTCTTCAACAAAGAAATGGAAGTAAGTATTTTAAAAATATTATCATTAAGAATATACCATGGAAAAATATTCCTCCCAATTTCCCCAAAGCTTTCTTAGATGAAAATCCTAACGACTTTGAAGTTAAATTCACAACGCTAGGTTGTAACATGCTAAAATGTTATTATGATGTAAAAACTGCTTGTCAGCCCGGATCTGGATCAGCTATTTTAATAAACGAACGTGAATATGCCTGTAGTGAAGCATGTTATGCTGTTCATAATGAGGTCCTTGAATTTCTTCAAGAAAGATTTGGTAATGATTTAAAATCTATTCTAAACAATACAGAAACAGACAATCAGTATTTCTCGAAACCTATTCCCGTTGAAACTTGGTCGATTAATGTCAAGGAATCTAACGAAAATTATTGTGGTGTACAGTTGTCTGCACTTAAAACATTGGCTCTAAGACCTTCAAGTCGATGGAGTCCTTCTAATGAAAACGATTTACAATCTTATCAAAAGAACCCCATTGCCTATGCCAAGAATACAAATACATATCAACTGAGAAAAGCTGTTGCTGGCTTAATCGATGCTCCACCATTGACATGGAATATTCAGCAACAGAATATAAACTTTAACTCAATCTATTGTAAATTCTTTCATAAATACTACGATAGCCAGTCAGATCAATGCCATAGTCATGTCCACCGCCAGATATTAGGTTTTATATTTGGCAATCAAGTTATCAACCAATTAACCGATGGTGAATTAGTGGACTTACTTAATCCAACATCAGGAATGAGTATGATTCTTATGGATAAATTGAACAAACAAAATTATATGGATGTTGACAGAGGTTATATTGAAACAGTTGTTCCACAGTCAATACTCGAAAAAGAACAATTTGTTGACGAAGCGGATATAGTAGTATCCTCCGAAAATGTATCATTTATTGAACAGTATACTACTACAACTAATAATTTCATAGATGTTATAATAACACGTTTAGAATCTGAGTTTTCCGATTTATTATCATTAATAAAAGATGAGGCTATTACTATAACCGAAATTGAAGTTACAACTCGAGTGCCTAAGATAATTTCAAGACTGTTAAAATATTTCTCCGAAAACATTCTTCATGATGCTCTTCAAGAATTATTATCTGTAATTATGGTAGAAGCTTCATCTCAACAAATGATTATTCAACTTTTGGCGATGATCATTCGATCATCTATGGTTGAAATGAGCATTCAATTTTCAATACGGCTTTTATCCGTTTTATCTTCGTCTTTATCCCTTGTTTTATCTGTGGGATTAGTGTTGTTACCATTAGAATTATATTTATCAATAGGTAATATTGGTGGGTACAATAATGAAATAACTCATGCTGCATTAGAAAACCTTCGCCATAAAATAATTAATCAATTGTTAGAACAAGATATAAACTTTGGACAATATATTAAATTGGGGCCTCCACAGTCTATAACCACACCACAAATAACACCAGATATGATATATTTATCTGCCATAAATGAAATAATACGCATTTATCCCCAATGTATAAACATAATTGGTATGGATGGAACTACCACAAATTCTTTAGAAGAGAACAAGATGATTTTAAGCCTGCTTAGTCAGTTTGATGTAAACAGCCTTGGTCAAGCAATTACTCACAAGATTAATTCTAAAACCTATGATAGAGATTCTAAAGTGATAGATATGAGTAATTATATCATTAATGAAGCTAAATATAAACATTATCCCATTCAAACTGCAGATTTGGAATTACAAGAAGTAGAAAATTTAATTTCAAATTCTAAAAGGGATATATTAATTTTATGATTAGCTTTGATATTTTTAATTGTCAGTCTGTTCCTCTTTCTCTTCAAGAAGCAACTTTATTCTTTTTATACACTAGGCATAAGTAATTGTTTTTATATATATTGGTCTCTTTCTACAGCTTGGTTAAATTAAAAGCCATAATAAAAATATTATTGAGTGTGTGTGTGTGTGTGTGTGTGTGTGTGTGTGTGTGTGTGTGTGTGTGTGTCTGTGTATGTGTGTGCATCCGGTGGTATTCTGAGGCCCCAAAAATAACAACTTGGACCATTTTTATATAAAGAGCTTCACACCAACAGAGAGATCAGACAAGACTCAATTCGTCTCGTTGATAGAGCCGGTGCCTGTCTGGGTGTACGTCTTTATGCTGAGTCCAGTCCCATTCCCTTTTTTAATTCTACTAACTCCAAACGTTTTAATGAGTAAATGTCCTCCATTGTACAAGGTGAGCTTGTCATATGTGGCAAAGACCTCGATCCCCTTCACATATTAAACATATGGAATGGTATCCGTATGGATAGTTCCCTTCCCAAAATTAGCATGTCATTGTTCACTCTGAACAAAATCGACCCAAATGAGTTTCCCTTAACTCAATCTACCCCAGACCTTTCCCCCCCAAAAAAAAACACCAACATCAAAAAGACATTATCAGATGATAATGATCTTAACCCACCCTTCAAGAAAAGAAAGAAAAATGCCATCAGAAGTAGGTTTG
Organism: Procambarus clarkii; assembly: GCF_040958095.1. Taxonomy (NCBI): domain Eukaryota; kingdom Metazoa; phylum Arthropoda; class Malacostraca; order Decapoda; family Cambaridae; genus Procambarus; species Procambarus clarkii. The sequence continues at coordinate 6,799,814 of NC_091167.1, read as the reverse complement.
GAATGGTGAACCGAGACGATGAAGATTCATCTGAAGATTCATCTGAAGATTCATCTGAAGAATCATCTGAAGAATCATCTGAAGATTCATCTGAAGATTCCTCCTCGGAATACTCTGATGAGGGGTCCCTCTCATTGATCAAGTAAGTAATGACATTTCACATAAATATTGGTGTTGGCGTTATGGTGTGTTAACTCAATTGCTCCCTGAAGTCCATTGGGCCAAATATTATATACAGTATCGGATAACATAATACTCGCCGGAGCTTCGAGACCTGAGCTCTTCGTCGCTGGCCACTAGATTGTCCTCAATGAATAAAAAGGATGTGATAGCTCCTTACTCCCTCAGTCTACCTCGTAGTTCACGCCCAGTGACAACATGTGTTTAAATCCTTGAAGAAATCCATTTAGTATAGTGAGTGAAGTCGTATTATAGTGGTTCCTTCTTAAGGGTTATAGTATTAATTTGTTTTTGTTTTTTTTGTTTTTTTTTTTGTGTGTGTGTAATTTTTGTAATTTTTTGGATGAATAATTGTCTAAAATTTAATTTTATGGAATGCCTAGGGATGTAAAAATTACAATGTAAAATTGACCAGCAATGAATATTGTTTCTCAATGATCATAGTTTTTTTTTTTTTTTTTTTTAGTTTGGATGTTTATAGACTAATTTAATAATGGTCTGATTGTAACAACCTAAAAAAATTTCAGGACCCCAGTACTAAGCGGCTCATCAATCATCTGAACATGGCGCATGTTGGACCTGACACACAGTCCTCTTCCAACCCAAGAAACTGTCACTCAGGCAGTTGTCTAGAGGCTGGGTTTGTGCCCCGGGGCAGTGACAATGGACAACAGCAACCATCTCAACATAACATTTCTCAGTCCCAACATACTCAAGGGCACATCAAAGATGTCGCTGGTGGATGCCATGAAGGCATGGACGATGGGGCAATGGGCGAGACGCAGGGACAAAAAGTGTGTGAATGTGGCACTGTGGGGGGGGAGGCTCTCGTCTCCTGGCGATGCCCACATCAACACACTCTTGAGTGGTTAGATGAACAATTCCATCAACAACAACAAAAAATACAGCAACAACATCAAAAAAATAACATTTTGGCGAGTAGGGATGATGAAAGAGATGCAGATTCTGCCCAGACCACTAGTAATGAAAAGAAGGTTCGTTCTCCACATTTCAGTGACTATTGTGAGGGTCAGTCAGCTCCATCCAACACTCAGGCTAATCCCAAGGTTGTAAGCATTGACTCGTCGTTTTACCAGTTCCTGAAGTTGGCACCCCCCGGTTTAGCCTACTACCCTCCTCTTAACAATGATCATGCAATGACAGCAGATGGAAATGAGGTTGATGATGTACAACCGATCGATCTCTCCCTTAAATCTAAATCATCAGCATCGCCAAAACTAACCTCTGTACAGTCAGCTCCATCCAACACTCAGGCTAATCCCAAGGTTGTAAGCATTGACTCGTCGTTTCTTAACAATGATCATGCAATGAGAGCAGATGGAAATGAGGTTGATGATGTACAACCGATCGATCTCTCCCTTAAATCTAAACCATCAGCATCGCCAAAACTAACCTCTGTACAGTCAGCTCCATCCAACACTCAGGCTAAGTCCCTGAAGTTGGCACCCCCCGGTTTAGCCTACTACTCTGCTCTTAACAATGGTCATGCAATGAGAGCAGATGGAAATGAGGTTGATGATGACGAACACAGATTCATATGTGATATTTGCCAAAAAGTATATAAGCGAAAAGAAGCCTTAACAGAACACCGTCGACTCCATACAGGGGAGAAGCCTTTTGAATGTGACAAGTGTTTCAAGAGGTTCTCTTACAGGGGTTCCCATTCTAGACATAAACAGAAACACTGTCCAGTTTTACACTGTTTTACTTTCTTCAAGTTCATCCAGGAGTTCTCGTCTAATAACACTTTTAAGGAACTTATTTGATAAGTCCCATCATAAGATTAATTTCATATATTCTATCTCGTTTAATTCTTTCCGCATGTTGAGAACTTTGTATAGGACGCTTCATTTTGTATTTTTCCAGTCTATCAATACTTTTGCCATTCTGCAGGACCAAAGCTGGTACATGATAGTCTATCAGAGACCTTTATACGCTAAATACATCATTCTTACTATTCTAATATTAACACCATATTTCGGGCTGTACCCCACTACAGTTCTGAGAGCCTTGAGTCTGTCTCTACATTGTTGATGTAACTTATTAATTGCAGTTGAGGTACAAGGGATAGAGACTCCAAGGTATTTGAAAGAAGAGACATAGTCTATTGGTATGTCCCATCGCTTAACCTATTTTCACTAATTGTAATATTTTTGGTATAAAAATTAGTACTTGCAAACTCAAAATATATGCAATAAGTCCTAAATCAGGCTTAATATATAAAATCAACTAAAAATGTTGTTTTTAATATAAATTATAAAAATCAATGTGTTTTCATAATAATAAATATCCCATTGGAAACTGGAAACAATTTCAATATTGAAGGGTTGGTTAGGTACTGTTACTAAAAGTATAATAGACTCAAAAGCTACACGAAAAACAACGTAGAAATAAATCACCATCGGAATCTTTCACGCAATCCCAAAAGGAATTAAATTTGGTTTCAGATTCATTAATTAAAATGGGGGATTGGTAAACCCCACCGGAAGAAGATGGTTCCCTCCTCCCAATCTTGCAGTAACCATAAAATTTATTTCGTGTCATAATACAGTATGAAGGATCAGACTATTATAATCAGTGAAAATTTTGATGAACTCCTGTCTCAAAGACACGAGTGTGTGTGTGTGTGGCTGTTGTGTTTAGCTAGTGTATGTAGCTAGCTGTTGGGTGTAGCTAGTGGGTGTAGCTAGTGTGTGTAGCTGTTGGGTGTGGCTTGTGTGTGTGTGTGTGTGTGTGGCTGTTGTGTTTAGCTAGTGTGTGTAGCTGTTGGGTGTGGCTTGTGTGTGTGTGTGTGTGTGGCTGTTGTGTTTAGCTAGTGTATGTAGCTAGCTGTTGGGTGTAGCTAGTGGGTGTAGCTAGTGTGTGTAGCTGTTGGGTGTGACTTGTGTAGCTAGTGTGTGTAGCTGTTGGGTGTGGCTTGTGTGTGTGTGTGTGTGTATGTGTGTGTGTTTGTGTGTGTGTGGCTGTTGTGTTTTGTAGCTAGCTGTTGGGTGTAGCTAGTGTGTTTAGCTGTTGGGTGTGGCTTGTGTGTGTGTGTGTGTGTGTGTGTGTGGCTGTTGTGTTTTGTAGCTAGCTGTTGGGTGTAGCTAGTGGGTGTAGATAGTGTGTGTAGCTGTTGGGTGTGGCTTGTGTGTGTGTGTGTGTGTGTGTGGCTGTTGTGTTTAGCTAGTGTATGTAGCTAGCTGTTGGGTGTGGCTTGTGTGTGTGTGTGTGTGTGTGTGTGTGTGTGTGTGTGTGTGTGGTTGTTGTGTTTAACTAGTGTATGTAGCTAGCTGTTGGGTGTAGCTAGTGGGTGTAGCTAGTGTGTTTAGCTGTTGGGTGTAGCTAGTGTGTTTAGCTGTTGGGTGTGGCTGGTATGTGTGGCTGGTAGGTGCAGCTTGTGAGTGCAGTTTGTGGGTGCAGCTTGTGGGTTTAGCTGGTGTGTGTAGCTTGTCATGCGACCAGTGGGGCGAGGGTCACCAATGGTCGGTGGGGGTCAACGCCTTTGAAAGTGTTCTATGTTGCTTTTATTGGACAGAATAAACAAAATGTGAAAACTAATAAAATTTATAGAAAATCTAACAAAATTCAAAAGTATATAATAATTTGAAGCATTCCGAACAAAAAAAAAAGTGAGGTACCACTAGAGGCACCCATTCTCAGTCTGTATCCTTCTGGGACCCAGTGCATTAAACCTCAACACCCACACCCACACCCACACCCACACCCACACCCACCACCCACACCCACATCACATACCACACCCACTACAGCCACACCAACATATCACACCCACCACCCACACCCACATCACATACCACACCCACTACAGCCACACCAACATATCACACCCACTCCAGCCAACCCAACATCCACACCAGCCAATCACACCCACACTACACCCACACCAATCTACCAGAAGCCAATCACACCCACTACACCCACACCCACCCACACCAAACCCTCAACCCACAACACCCACACCAACCAACAAAACCCACCACCCACACCCACTACAGCCACACCCACCCACACCAAACCCTCAACCCACAACACCCACACCAACCAACAAAACCCACCACCCACACCCACTACAGCCACACCAACCTACCTCACCCACTCCAGCCAACCCAACATCCACACCAATCTACCACAAGCCAATCACACCCAGTAAAACCACACCAGCCAACCACACCCACACCCACACCAGCCAACCCCACCCATACAAAACCCTCAACCCACAACACCGACACCAGCCAACCACACCCACCACCCACACCCACCCACACCAAACCCTCAACCCACATCACACCCACACCAGCCAACCACACCCACCACCCACACCCACCCACACCAAACCCTCAACCCACATCACACCCACACCAGCCAACCACACCCACCACCCACACCCACCCACACCAAACCCTCAACCCACATCACACCCACACCAGCCAACCACACCCACCACCCACATCCACATCACATCCCACACCCACAACACATCCACATCACATACCACATCCACAACACATCCACATTACATACCACACCCACAACATATCCACATCACATACCACACCTACAACAC